>NW_028277125.1:45005833-45157348 GCF_059951505.1 Python bivittatus | reverse complement strand
ACTACAGTATAGGCTGAATATACCATCCATGTTTACGAGTTCTGTGCACATTATTGGCATGCTTATTAAATACTGTTATATCCTAACTTTCAGCCCAATTGTACAATGCAGACTCTTAGAGCTAGTATAAGTAGGTACCACAGAGACAGGAAAAACTGCAAGACTGCACAAACATGTTTTGATTGCAGCAAGGAGGTGAGCTCTGTGCCCTCTGGATGGTGTGGACTTCAACTCTCATCAGCCAGGGGAATGGTTTGGGATGATTTAGAACAAGGTGGAGAATCCATATGCTACACCCTCAATTATTCCATGTAAGACTAAGAGTTGTGCCTTCACTTCTAAAAAACATATCTCCAATGTATTTTGTGTTAATACAAATATATCCCCAAATGACATTGCATAATAGCAAATAATAAAATGTAGTTTCAACAAACATATTTAAGAAACCTTTGAGCCCTGTTTCATTTGGAAGAGATAAAATCCCTAATGCAGATCCATGTGAACCAACTGCTGACATGTAATTACTGGATATATTCAGGTCCTTGAAAAAGAAACAATTTCAGAGCTTTCAGATGAATAAAAGGAGACACTGCAGAATAGAGTCTCCTTTTATTCCTCTGCAACTCACCAAAGTGTATGCCTTTTAATAAAATTTGTTACTTGGAAAAGGTGCTGCTCTTTCTGATTTTTGCAAAAAAGGATACAAGACAATCCATCCCTGAACAGCTGACTTGGTCCAGTTGTGCCCTGCAAGAAGACAAAGCTAAAAGTCATGGTATTTGGTGACTCACTGCTGCAAGCAACTTGTGAAGTGTGCTGCCTGGAGTAAGGGTCAAGAATGTGAGAGATCAACTTCCAAGACTTAGCAAATCCACTGACAATTGTTCCTCCTTGCTAATCCATGTAGGGGCAAATGATATTGCCAAAAACACCAACAATTATATATTCATGGATTCTCAATATTTAAGAAGGAGATTCAAGAGGAACTCTTATCCACCCTTCCAGTCCATGGAAGAGGACTGGCATAGAAACCAATACTGCAAGTGGCTAAGCAAATAATATCAGTGGGAGAGATTTGGTTTTTTGGACCATGATCTAAATTTTTGAAATTGGACAGCTAGCAGAAGTGTGTTGAACTACATGAGGACTAGTAAGGATATGTTTGGCCAAAGCATTGGAACCTTGATCAGGCTCTCTGTGCACTGTAGAAAGAAGTGGGAATGTTGCTATAATGATACCTATTAAATCACTCAATGAAAAATCATAGAGAACATTGGTTCGTAGAGTTCACAGCCTCATTGTCTATGTAGATCACCAGAACATGGGAAACAAAGGAGTTTTAGCTACTAGTACAGGAAAGCAAATATATAGCAATTGAAGGATATAATTTGGGGACTTTTTTGTTGTTTAATTTTAACCTCATTGTGTAATACCTTGTAAGCCCTTTGAAATGGAATGGTGCTTTGGTGGTTGGATGGATGGATGGATGGATGGATGGATGGATGGATGGATGGATGGATGGATGGATGGATGGGTGGATGGATGGATGGATGGATGGATGGATGGATGGATGGATGGATGGGTATTCTTGACTTGATAGTAACCAAGTATCAACCTGACAATATCATCTCCAGTATTAAAAGGAAGACTTTGTTGTCTTAGGCCTGGAAAGCTGAAGAAGAGCATATTCTATTTCACCCATTGATGAGGAGATGAAGGGTAAATGAGACCCTATCCCCCAGGTCTCCCATGGAAAACATCAGAACCAGGGAAAGACCTGGCTCCTACAATCAGCCAGAGAAGGAGAGCTTGTGGGGAACTCACTTTAATCCTTCCCTCCCAGAGAGAACATACAGCTTTGTATTCTAGCTGACTTGGGACTAGAAAGCAGCACAGTCTGGCCTGGCAGGGTCTCTGTCCTTTTCCAGCTGGTGGGCATATTTGCTACTCTAGAGAATGCAGAGTGAATGTTCTTGCAAATGGATGTCTAGGTGAGGGGCTTGTTTTTTTAATATAGCTGCTACAGAAAATGTGACTAGTTACAAAGCTCCCAATTTATCAGAATATCTGCTACCCTTCCTGGAGGACTCTTTGTCAGTACTGCTACCTTTTCTGAACTGATGGGCTCACTCCCAAATAAAGCACTAGCCTCCAGTCCCCCATCATTTTTATTTAAGAAAGCATATGAAAGTCTCTTTGGAGCCCAGGGAGGCAATCTTGAAAATAAAAGCAATGCTGGAGTCTGGAACTTTGCAGCTTGCCAGCTTTTCATTTTTTAGGTTTTTTTTTTTCAAACAAAAATTTAGGTCAAGCATACCAATTGGTAAACTCCTACATTAGGAACCCCAAGACTATAGCATTTCCCCCCATTCAGCCGCCAAAGGAATAAGACCCAAAAATTACTAACAAATTAAGAGATCCAGAAAGAAAATTTAAATCCAGCTCAAACTGCATATATGGTACATTGCAAAATGCACATACATTTTGCAAAAAAAAAAAAAAAAGCAAACTGCATATACAGTGCATTGCAAATTGTTCATCACACCTTCCTGGCCTTGAAGAAGTGACCTTCCTCCTCTTCCTTTTCCTTCTGTCCCTTTCGTGGGATGACCTTGTCTCTCTTTTAACTGATATGAGCCACTTAGCATATAGTAATTGTCTATCAAAGCACAATCAATAAATATAAATAAATAATAACAAAATAGATAGTGGTAAGGAAGGATAATGTTGATCTTTATATTGTTGAGAGCTTAGTGTGTTGCTTCAGAATACATGTTAGTTTTCCAAAAATGACTTTGTTTCATTAACTGCCAGAAAAAAATCCCCTTCTTTAACTTGTCCCATAATGCATAACTTGTCTCATAATTCTCTACCACCTCACTCCTCTTTTCCATCCACTGTTACTTGGATTCTTCATTATGTCTGCAGAAAAGGGAAGCCCCACATAGCTCAAGGATTACTTAATTGGAAATAATTTTTGGATGTTAAAGTGCAATTTATATAGTGTCAGCATACTTACCAACTGTTCTAAATTTTCTAGGACCCCCAACTACAGATTTACTATAAAACTCCATCTTGGAAATAAATCTGACCCCAAAGACCTGCAATCAACCTATTGCTTTAAAAAGTTTCATGCTTTTCCTCCCAGATTGTTTTTACTCCTTTTTTTAAATTCCTTTTCTTTTTGGCCCTTCTTGAGCCATGCTAATTTGATAACCATTTCTTCTCCTGTTGTTTTAAGCCAGCACACAAATTGTGCTACCCCAATAGCTGTGCTCTATTCTGCCTCAGCAAGAAGGCCAGCAAGTGGTTACAGTTTGGATACAGAACAAGTTAATGAATGGATTTCCAAGGCTGTGATTCCCCTCCCATAGCATCACCAACTAGCAGGAGAAACGATCAGCATTTGCTCTCCTTATGGTGTATTGGAGAGGAGTTGGGCTAGTGTGGGAAGGGGCTTAGGAAGCAGGGTTAAGCCACCTTTCAATTGCCCAAGTGACAGGTTGGCCATGCTGCGGTGCTTCACAAGAAGTGGCATTGGACTATTTCAAGCATGCATCTCAACACTATTCTGAAATAGTATAAAACTCATGTTCAAAAAGACCCCAGCTGGCAAGGTAGTGATGGAGTAGAGGGACATGGGAGGAAGTAGGAGGAAGGTCTCCCAATGTGTCAGTGATCCATTCTATCTCATCCACTGACCATTGACCAGTCAGCTAGGTTATATCTGGACATGAGTAGTGCTCTTCCAGAAGAGTGGTAGACCCATATTCAGAAATAGACTGAGTGACAAGTGGAGGGGTTCCAAGGAAAATTAGGAGATCTCCTTCGTGCTTCATCCCGTGCCTCTCTACAGCCCATGGGATCTGTCACTCAGGCTTAAAGAGGAAACATGCCTCTTGTCAATTTCATCAGCTCCCATATATTTCCCACCATGCTCAAGGAAATGACAGGAGTGGCTGTGTCTGGAAGCATCCAGAAATAGTCAGTGAAATAGGCAAAATGTGCCCACCTCAGTAGAAATTACAGCCACATAAAACTGGTTCTCAGCAGAAGCAGAGATAACCTACAATGCACTCATTTGGGATAGAACCAGCAATGCACAGCTGACAGAACCTAGCTCTCTTACCTGGTTTAAACTTCCCTTCTTAGCTAGCATTTTATCCAGAGAGTAATAATCCTTTTTTGTTTAACACAGATCTGTTAACCAACCTTCCCAAAACTTTGTTCAACAAAGATACTGTATCTAGTATTCTTTTAAAAAGGCATTATACCCACGTGTATCAGAAGCCCACGTGAGACCAGGCAAGTGCTTCATAAAGTGTCTGTCGGGCATTATCCAGACGTGAAACGTCTTGTCTATCCTGCAGCCCAAGCCAGAATGGCCACAGAGGGCCATGCCTACTGATCAGGCAGAGGGAAGGGAGACGATGGAATAGAAGAATCTATTGTACTGTTACTTGTGTGTTGAGTATGAGGGTTATTTGCATGGGGACGCAAACATTGCCCCTATCTGTAGCTTCTTAAACCAAGCTATCTTTTCCTGGGACTGTGCAGCAGAGAAAGGGTATGTGTGCATGTGTTAGTGTGCCATATTATATGAGGCACATTGAAATAACCTCAACCCTATTTCTGATTTTGAAGAGCCAGCAGATATGTGCCAATTACATAAACACATGTATGTGTGTGTTAGGCGGAATGCTTGTCCTATTCGGATACATATAAATAGAAGCCAGATTCTCCCTAGTTGATGCTTGTATTGCATGCACCAAAATACAGTACTTGTATGTGCAGTTGTTATATGTCTGTAAGATGTCTAGAAATATGTCACTGAATAGATCATTTCACACCTCCCTCCCTCCCCTCCCCTTCCCCCCATGGTCCTATAGAGCACTCTGCTAGAGCAAGGTCAAAGCCATTGAGATCAGCAGAATGGAAAGCTTATCCTGTAGAACACCCTTTTGTACCCTTGTGCCCCCTAGATGTTTTATATTTTAGCTCCAATCATCTCCAGCTAGCTTGGATTCTGCCTGGGAGGGTTATAGTCCTCATATCTGAAGGGCAACAGGCTGGAGAAAGCTGGTGTAGTGTGTACCCATGTTAGTGATTTCCATACACTGCAGTTCACTAACCCTAATACAATTGACCAACAAATTGTCTTTTGTTATTACACAACAGCCATAGTGCAAGGTCACTGTAGATTGAAACCTTCCATAAATCAACAATATGTTTGCAGAGAAACGGATTTGGGGGTTGGGGGAAAGAAGGTCACATGTAAATGCAGACCAAATGTGGGCTGCCTGAAGATGCAGCTTTACTGTCAGTGTGAAAGATGTGCAAGTTGTTTGTAATTCATTGCCTCAAACTGTCCTGTGGAAAGGGAAGAACTTCAAAAGAAGGTTCTTGTAGATCACACAATTCCATTTTAAAGCTTGAACAAATTAAAGTTGACAGAATGTCCCTAATAAAATACAACTGCATTCTTGTTACTTATTTCTGAAATCACCCCTGCCCATGAAGAGCTGCTAAAATTCTAAGCTGGAGCACTAAACAAGAAATACAAAATGTATATAAAAGACAGTAATAAACTGCTTAAACAATAATTTCTCCTTCCCAAGAAAAGAACTGTGAGTGAAACCTCCATTCCCTAATGGATATTTTGCAGCTTTCTTGTCACACTGTAATTTCCCCAATTCTTTGTAGCAAGTTACAAAATATTCATGTACGTTTGTAATGTAGATATTTTCTTAGCTGAGTGAGGTCATAGAACAGAATACATTTGCAAGTAACGTCCCTAGATTATCTGCCTTGTGCCCAACTGGACAGTTAGAAGGAAGCCTGGATGGGACTTGCTATACCACTACAGGGAATCCTCAATTTACAGCCATTCATTTAGTGATCATTCAAAGTTAAGACAGCACTGAAAAAGTGACTTACAACCAGTTCTTGCACTTACAACCATCACAAAATCCCTGTGGTCACGTGATTGCCATTTGTGACCTTCCCAGCCGGCTTCCAACAAGCAAAATCAATGGGGAACCATGTGATTCACTTAACAATTGCATGATTCACTTAACAACCATGTGATTCACTTAATGACCACAGTGATTCAGTTAACAACCGCTGCAAAAAATGTCATAACATCGAGTGTGGTCACATGATGTCTTGCTTAACAACCACATTGCTTAACAACACATTTTCTGGTCTCTATTGTGGTAGTAAGTTGAGGACTACCTGTACTGTATTATTTCAATGAACTAAATGTTCATTTGTTGCTTTTGTTGTTTTTCTTAGTATTTGTCCTTCCTGGTTACAAGTCCACTTGGGTTTTTGCACTGTGCTCACCTAGTTCTTAGAGCAAAGCTACCAGTACATGATGCAATGAGGAGTTTTATTTATCAGCCAGCTTGTCACAGTCCTATGCAAGCTCAACAATTTACCATGCAGTTAAATCCTGGACCACACTAGCCAATTAGCTGAAGTAGACAACAGGATCTGGGGAGAGGGGACCAGGGGGAATAAAGAAATAGGCATGATGACATCATCATACAAATGCCATAACTTACATACTTGTGTCAGATGTGGGACCAAAGCATATATTTCTGGCATTTACATTATGATATCACCATGTGTGTTTGTTTTGTCATAATTGTGTTCACTGTAGATGCTGCTGGTAGAAGAGCTGCAAACTGAATTTTGCTACCACCAGCAAATAATGACTATATATCATTTCTTGAGCATTGCATTAACTTTGAACCATGCAGGAGGACAGTGTAAGAAGAGACGTGTTCCTTGTTTTTTTCTTTGAATAGAGAGGTTCAGAGTGGTACGGGGGGGCCTCCCTTTCCTTCTTCACACCGTTCACTCTGCTATATGCATGAGTTCAGAACTACAGAGAAGCCAGCAAGATACTTTTGTTCTCTTTGAAGCAGGTTCATAGAAGTCAAAGCCACACTTGTGTTTCCTTGATCTGCCCAAGAGCAACAGAAGACACCCTTAAACAAGTGAGAGCACACTGAAGAAAATCATGCCTAGTTCTTCTTGCAGCTCCAAAATTAGGGCACTGATTTTCCCTACCTTTGATTCATTCCTGAGCTTGCTAAATTATCCATGTTTTCTTGCCTTATATACCTGAGCTGAAACATGGAGCACCCAAAATAATGAATATGGTGATGATGATAATGTAAGTCTGCATGTGACTGTTGCAACCTGATTTTCATCAAAAGGACTCTAGATCTTCTATAATAAGGAACATGATATGTTGAGAGGAGCCAGTTCTGATATCTTGCTGACTAGGCATTGCCTTGTCCTCTATTTCCCCCTGGTGGTCACCAAAGTTGCAAGAAATTTCTCTGGCATCACCCTCAGACAGAGTTTGGATTTGGTTTTAACCCTCAAGAAAGGTTACAGAGCATATTAAGATTCCTCTCTGGGTAGAGGGGAAGAAGCAGAAATCTCCTTTTAGCTAAGTAATTGGTCTTATCCTTTTACAGACTGGGCAGCAGTCTAGAGGTTGATAAACTAAAGTAGGCTGTACCTTGGAGACTCTCAACATTAATAATACTCTAAGAACCTCTGTGTGGTTTGCTTCTTTTTTCATTTTGGCAACATGTCTACAATTCATCTAGAAGGTGGGTGAAAAGGAGAATGTTGGATCTTTCCAGAAACAGTATTTAAGGGTTTCTGAGCCTCCTCCAGAAAATTGCTCTTGTCCCTTTTATCCACAATATTTACAGCAATGATAATGATACAACCCGGTAACATGCAAAATTTGTTACTATAATTTCACAGAAAATCATCATCATCATCATCATCATCATCATCATCATCATCATCATCATCATCTACCATGAAGGCTTACTGAATACTGAAGAGACCAAAGTGGCCTACAAGAAAGACCAAATGAAGAATAGAAAAGAGACATGCCCAGTACACAAAAAAAGCTAGCAGGCAAAGCAGATAACAAGAAGACCTGGCAATGGCTAAGAGCAGGAAAGAAGAAGAGAAGAAAGAGACAGAGGGGCTTCTGGCTGCACAAGACCAAGCCTTAAGAACAAATGCATACAAAGCCAGAATCGAGAAGAGAGCAACAGACAGCAAATGCTGCCTCTGCAAAGAAGCTGAAGAAACAGTGGACCACCTAGTTAGCTGCTGCAAGAAGATCACACAGACTGACTACAAACAACGGCATGACAAAGTAGCAACAATCGTGCACTGGAATATCTGCAAGAAATACCGTTTGCCCGCAAGCAAGAACTGGTGGGACCACAAAACAGACAAAGTAATAGAAAATGAAGAAGCTAAAGTGCTCTGAGACTTTAGAATTCAAACATACAAGCACCTGCCACACAACACCCCAGACTTAACAATTGTTGATAAGAAAGACAAAAAAGACTGGATAGTGGACATTGTAATACCTGGGGATAGCTGAATAGAAGAGAAAGAACTGGAGAAAATCACAAAATATAAAGACCTGCAAATAGAAATAGGATGACTGTGGCAAAAGAAAGCAAAGATAGTACCAGTAGTAATGGGCACCTTGGGTGCAATCCCAAAACATTTGGAGCACCATTTGAACACCAATGGTATTGATAAAATCACCATCAGTTAATTGCAAAAGGCAGCTTTACTTGGAACAGCTTACATCCTGCAAGGATACCTTTAGCACCATCAAACAACATCTGCCTATCCCAGGTCCTTGGGAAGGGCTCGATAGGTGAATAAAAATGCCAAATCCAGCCTAAACATCTGGCTGACTGTGTGACCAACCATAATAATAATTTATATGCCACCCAACTCGCAGTGACTCTGGGCTATTATGGTAGCACCCTTTTAATTGTCAGACCAAGTTTTATCTCCCTTTTGTCAATGTTTTCTCTATCAGTAGCAACATTTTGTTTAGCCAGAAAAACAGGACAGATTTCTGGAGGACTGGGTGTTCACTACCTTTTTGCTCCCCTGCACATCTGAATTGTAGTGGGCATTCATTCATTTGTTTAATGAACTAAATTATTATTTATATTTCATCTTTCCAGATATTCCACCTAAATGATTGCAAGCCAGAGTATAATATAAAGAGAAATAAACAAACAAACAAGCACATTTCCAGGATCCTTCCAACAGGGAGGTGGTAATGATCTTTTGTAGAAGAGGGAAGAGGCACTGAGTTAGTTGTCATCAGCCTCCCTCCCTCTCTTCTCATCTACCCATGAACTTTTTGTTTTCCTTTTCTACTCCAAAATATCAAAATACTATTTTTTTAAAAAATAAAACCTAACATGTCTATATAACCACACTGATAGTTTTGCACACTTGCTTTCTCTCCTCCCAGTCACCAGACCATTGCTCCCTTCTTGAACTCAGGGGAAAGGAGTAGGATGGAAGAGAAGTTTTAGCAGACAAATAAGTAGAAGCCTGGGTATACCCCAAATTTCACAAATTAATTGGAGTAGATAGTACACATCAGATTTCTCTGGAGTAAAATACTTAGCAGAAATCAGTTGGGTCAGTGGTGCATTGCAGTTTTGCAAACAACAAAAACAAAGCTGCAGTGACATAACACAAAAGGATGTTCACATCAGGACCCAACCAGGCAGTAAACACTCCAAGTCACTTTAGGGCTGGGCTCATAAGGTACTCAAAATAGCCTGATCCCAGAACTTTATAAGTTTTATAGGTTTATCATAGTATTTTAAATTTAATCTCTCCCCACTTGCCTCTTTATTGCTGTTTGGTATAACTTTGCTATCATATACTTCAATCCTCAAATTCCAACCAAAGTGTTGGTAATTATGTCAGCTACAACATGTAGTAGCTGAACTGTCCTGAAGGCAGCTCTATACAGAGAGAGCATTGACACACTTCAGTCTGGATGTAACAAGGACATAAATGACTGAGATAAGGTCCAACAATTCTGGGAATGGCTCCAACTGGAAAACAAACAAAACTGATAAAAAGTGTTTCTCATCTTTGGCTAAAAATACAGGAGCTGTGTCAAGTCTGGGGCCATCACCAAACTGCATATGAAACATGCAGCCTTCAGTGCAATCCTCATAAGCACTGATGTGCTTTTATAGATGACCCTGTTTTCTTACCCCGTCTGGCTTTAGATTCTTTTCATTTGCAAAGCTGAAATGGGAAGCTAACGTTGTGAAAAACATCATCTTTATTCCCATGATAAGCCCCATTGGTGTTCTTTGAAAACTAAAAATGGTCAGCTGCTGCAGCTCAGGGCTGTATTTGAAAAAGTACACTGGGCCTGACAGCAAACATCCTAGAAAGCTAAAGAGGCCATATCAGCGTGCCATCTAGTAATGTTTGTGCCTGGCTAGGCTACAATGGCAGACGTTTTATGAAGGGCACCCCATATCATATTCTCAAGATGCCAGATACCCTCAGGGGTTGGGTATTTCTGGCCTAACCCATTCAGAACATCGAGCTCATTGACACGCAAGTCAACAGTGTCTTTATTTTGTCTGGATTTCAGTTTGTTCTACCAATTTCTGGCACAATCCCAAACACCAATTTAGGATGTTTACTGCCTTGTCAGCATCAAGAAATTAGTGGTAAACCTTTCTGTCACCCAGACAGAATGATGATTCAGATGAAATCTTTTGATAAGTTCACCAAACAGTTTCATAGCTGCATTAAATAACACAAAGGACAAGATGGGTTATTGGGGTATTAAAGAGGCCAAAGACCATATGATGCAATAACAATTGCCCAACACCACCTCATGGGATTGATCCTCCAGAAACAACCAGTACCTTGGAAAACAAGTCCCTTAGAGTTCCAAGGTGACCCAGAAGAATTACATTGTCAAAGATGCTGAGTGTTGCTGAGAGGTTCTCAGAAATCAAGAGAACTCTGGTTGGTTCCTCCGTCTCCTAATATCCAGAGCAATAACCAAACTCATTTCAATCTCAAAATTAATCAGCAAGTCAAATGGGAATAAATTCAAATGATTGGTTTTCATGCAGGAATATGAAAATACAGTATCAATTGTCTATCCTATCAGCCTTGAGTAGATTCTTCGAGAAGTGTCTCACTATATCATGTTTGGATAAACCATGCCTACAAACCTTTCTGTTTGTTTTTCAAGCTCCTTAAATGCCTCTGAAATATTAAGCAGTGTGACTTTTAGCTTTTTAAAAAGTATTGTTTTACTAAAAACAAAACAGAACAAAAAAACACCCCAACCTCCCCAATTAAAAAAAAAGGAAATTTGACAAATCTCCCCATTTAAGTAACCATATTAATACCATATCTTCTGTAATGCTAGGATTGAAAGAAATACCAAGAAAGAGACAACATTCAGCCATAAAAAGGCTACCAACCTCCACACTACATACTCTTTTAACATTTCAGGAACTATACTTTCATTTCAAAAGAAATTAATCCTGACTTTAATATTCCTAAATCCAAATCTATTTTTTGAAGAAGAAATGAAATTAAGATGTTCTAAATCAAAGAACAGCAATTATGTTTGATTCAACTCATGATTTGGTTCAAGGAAACAAATAACTGGATTTGATTCGACAATCTCTCTTTCAATCACTTTGATTTGATGTTATTTTTACAAACAGCCATAAATATGGTAGAGTAATGGAGCAGAGCTGGTATTTATGAACTTTGAATGAATTAATAAAATAAACATTGTTTTATTGAGACTGTTTGTTTCTAGCAGTCCATCCTTCCATATTCAAACATGAGAGTGTGTGTGCGCATACACACTCATACACATGAGCACATACAAACCTGCATAATCATACAGAAGTCAGCAAATGCATAAAGCTTCTGAGCTTTATTATTGCGCCATGGCCTAAGTAGGAGAATGATACCCTCGTAACACATTTGCTTTGAGACGGGGGACCCATCAGAAATATTGCGGCAGCCTTCATCAGCCCCATTTCCTGTGATGACAAAACGCTGAGTTATTGTCTTGACTAGCAAGGCAACGAGTCTGTAAACTCTGCTGTTGTGCCACTTTCCCAACAAATGAAAAATCATTGATCATAAGGTAGGCACGCTGTCACAGCCAAGAATGGAAAGCAGATAGATAAGAAAGAGAGGGGGAAATTACTGGGCATGCTGGCCAGAGTCAAGCCAGGTTAAGTACCTAACAGGTTGCAGGGCTAAAATGTTAAGTCTCCTTTAATTGTTAAGACAAGAAATCTCCAGCCATAGCTCCCAACTTACTGCTTCTTAGACAGCCCAAGAGACTCAGAATGTGTGAACGACTTTGCAAGATTCTTTGTAACTTCTTGTGCCCACTGTTGGACCAAGTAGGTTTTGTAAGACTTTGATATGCATCCCACAACTAAGACAATGGGGCTTGAGCATCACCTCATAGTTTGTTCCCATCTCTCTCTCTCTCTCTCTCTCCTTTTGGTGCCTTCAAGTCAGTGTTGACCCCTGGTGACTGCCTGGACAAGTCCCTGCAGTTTTCTTGGCAAGGTTTTTCAGAAGGGTTTGCCATTGCCTCCTTCCTAGGGCAGAGAGAGAGTGACCGGCCCAAAGTCATCCAGCTGGCTTCGTGCCTAAGGTGGGACTAGAACTCACAGTCTCCCAGTTTCTAGCCTGGTGCCTTAACCATTATGCCAGACTGGCTCTCTAGTTCCCATCTACTCCCCCAGAAATAAGGAAAGGTTTGTGGAGTAGGTAGATGGGGAAGGGAGATAAAATATGAATGGTGCACAAAACTATGGCCAGCTGGCAACTCTAACCTTAACCATTTCTATGTGCCTATGCAACACTAGTGATTGATGGGCAATGACCATAGAGTGCATGCTTGACAAGTAGAAGTTCAGCCCTATCAGGAAATAGGAAAGAGCTCAGCCTGGGGTTCAGAGAGTTGCACCCCGATGCTGGTCAGAATAGGTCACATAAGGCAAAAGCGTGATTTTTTCAAAGTGAGGCACGTACCATCCTGTGGCAGCATAAGAACTTCTTTACTATCCTGCAAATATGTCTTTCATGCACACAATAGAGTTTTTAAAGTACATGCATGGTCTACTGTAGTGATACGATAATATCACATGGGACGTAGCCTTTAATTACCCCAGTTTCAAGGACTCAGGCTTTGCTCCTGGCTGTGTGAAGCCTTTGAGAATATCTGCAGCATGGTAAGAAATGTGTTATTCCCGGAGGGCTGGTCCTAGTTACCCTTGGTTTGTTGTATCAGAGGCCCCCATACTAGCTCAGTTTTTAATTACAAGTGCTCCGATAGTGAGAAGGTATGGCATCCACTGGTTTTGCATGTTAATGAGGGTGCTTAATATTCATGAGTCAATATTTTAAGGTGGCGAATCGCTGTGCAGTAGGTGCACATATGAATGGGAGTTTATCATGATTAGGCAAATCAGGAGGGAGAGGAAGCGGCAGGGGAAGGGAAGATGGATTTCTCCAATAAAATTAACTAAGGCCGCCACGGCATGCAGCTCCCCCTTCTCCTACCCGTGTGCTTTGCTGAGCTCTCTCTTTCCTCAAATTTATGAGGCCAATTACAGAGATGAGCTTGGAAGTTTCTGGGAACTTCACTAAGTGCAAACGGCGCTCCCTGCTGTTCCCATCAAATTAATTAACCAAGCACTATTGATGGCTGTCCGGCTCTGGCGAGAGGATTTAGCTACAGGGAAGCTCTGGCTTTGGATTCACGGTGAACGGTGCTGTTTGAAAACAGAAAGATCTGGGCTGTTGCTGCTGCTGCTGCTGAAAACCTGATTGCCATCACGCATGGGAGCAGAGCTGCAGAACCACCAACGCTTCTTGGCATTGTGACGAATGTTGGGCTTGCCCTCCAGGGTCTGCAGTTGGCTTGAAGGAGAACTGCAGCTTTCCCCAAACATGGGGAAAGCTTGGATTAAGATTCCCACTCTCCTGTTCCATTCAAAGGGCCTAGTTGATGGAGAGGATGGGAACTGTAGCCCATTGTAGGTGAAGAATACCAGGCAGGGCAAGATGGACTTGCTGGATGAGGCAAAGGGATAGGGTGGTGGCAGCAATTCCATGGCCAAACAACAGCAAGGGCCTGGAAGAGTCATGAGAAGAGATGCCTATGTCAGAGAGCCACTTCGGTGTAGTGGAGGAGGTGCTGGCCTAGAAAGCAGGAGATGGTGAGTTCTAGGTCTCCCTTAGGCATGAAAGCCATCTGGGTGACTTTGGGCCAGTCACGCTTTCTTAGCCCAACCCACCTCGCAGGGTTGTTGTGGAGAAATAGGAGGCAGGAGGATTAGATATGTTTACTGCGTTAAGACAGAGAGAGAGAGAGAGAGAGAGAGAGAGAGAGAGATGATAGATAGATAGATAGATAGATAGATAGATAGATAGATAGATAGATAGATAGATATAAAAATAAATAAAAAGACAGGAATAATAGTAATAATAATAAAGATAGTATTAATAGTAAAAGACACCTTGGGTGCAATCCCAAAACAACATCTGCCTACCCCAGGTCCTTGGGAAGGACTCAATAGATGGATAAAAATGCCAAATCCAGTGTAAACATCTGGCTGACTTTGTGACCACCATCACCACCAACAACAAAAACAATAACAGGGGTACCTGCTGTGTATATTAACCAGGCCACAAAGAAGATTAGCAGCCACTGAACTTCTGGGTTTTAGAAGTAAGCTAGGGAGTGGAGGAGAAGAGATATTTCATTAATAATGTAGTAGATATAACCTTATGATATGTATTTGTGTACATATACATATAATAGATACACAGTTAATGTAAGAGTAATAAGATGTAAGCAAACTGTAAATTCAATTGATGGATACATAAAGAAAAGAGACCATCAGTGTTCTTTAGGGCTAGAGCCCTGAGAATTGTTAATCCACCCCAGGAAGCCCCAAATCACATTTCCTTTGGTTTCTTCTCCCATTAATCTGTTGCAACATTTAGCTGAATTTTAATTTTCAGGATCATCAGACGCGCAGTCTATAAGCAGGAGTAGGAGCTTCCCAGAAAAAGAACAGCCCAGCATCAGAGGCCTTGTAATGAGCTCCTTAACCTATCTTAATTTCTGAATACACTCAGTCTCTCTCTCCCTCCCTCCCTCCCTCCCTCCCTCACAAATGATAGCTTGTGTCTATTGTTCACTCCAAAGATCTGTGAGCCATAGGGCAGAACTTCCACCCAATTTTCTACCTACCCTTCCACTTGGAAACACTGGATATTTTTTTTAACAATGAAGAGCTTTTAATGATGGTATCCAGATATCCATGATATGGTTCAGAGCCACCCGTAGGCAGAAAATAGAAGCTGGGGAAAATTTTCAGGGCTGCTATAAACAAAACCTATCTACCATTGGCCCATGTCTGCCACATTATCCAGCAACCCTCCCCCATATACACGTCCATACAGGGGCAGAGGCAAAGTGCCCAACCCCACATCTGCCCGGGTCTCATAAACCCGGTGTGTGCTTCTTGTCTGCCTACGATCCTCATCATTTTCAAAAGCTGATCCACAGGAACAGTTACATAGTTCAACAGTTCAGTGCTCAAGATCTCGGCTTCCACATCACTACCTACTTTGCAGTAAAATTCACAATCTGTGGATGCTTTTAGATGGATGGCAAGTGTTTCGGATCAAGTGGCATTGTGAGCTACACTCTCTCCTTAAAAGATTTTTATTTCTGATAAGGGAAACAATGAAAAAAGACAACAAATAGCATCTATCATCTGGACCCCTCTAAAAATTTGTGAGTGTATCAGGACGTATGTCTGTATGGCTAGAGCCTAGACTGAAAGTATTTATTATGTGCCTCTCCAACAAGGACCATAGCTTATGCCACCAACGATTCTTCCTTATGTCTCCAAACCAACACTTACAGTTCTTTGCAATTTGCCTTTGCTGCAGGTGTTTGCTGTTCTAGCCATTTTCTTCCTGAAGAGCCGTTAGATAAAGCTGCTCCAGACCAGGCAGATAATCTGGGGCAGAGGAAGATTGTGCTTTGTAATTCAGTGACTGGGTTTACTGAATATATTAGATTAGACAAAAGTGTTTTTTTCACTTTTCAGGTCACTTTTCTTTGCAAAAAGCAGGAAACAGGCTCTGAGGAACGGCACAATTTCTCATTCCAGGAAGTCTCCCAAGGTGACATTTCCAGAGGATTGGTGCCATTTCTACTCTGTCTTCATTCATGGCTTCCAAATCACTGAATCCAGCTGTTATTCCAAAACAAGGAATAGTTTTGTGTTAGGGTAATTTATCCTTCATGCTTTCTAGCTGGAAGAAAGGAGGTCAGGAGCCAATGGTGATTCCAAAGCTGGAACAAAATCTGGGTGTTGCTCTTTAATATAAATATTTAAATGTACTTCCTGAAGAAGCTTTAATTCTTCAGTTTTCTTGTGACATCAACCTTCATTTAGAAACTTTTCAGAGATGACTTCTCTCATATTCTGGCTCAGACAAAAGCTATTATGGAAAAAAGAGTAGAATTGCTACACATTGCCTTTGGATCACATGGCGGGGTGAGGAGGATGGATTTAGTTTAAATGGTGTGGCATACCATGGTTATGTGATCCTGTCAAAATAGCAACCTCCTCCCCTACCCATCAGTTGTTGCTGATTCTATTTCTTAGGGTGTTTTTAGCTGGAGGGATCTTAGCATTACCATTCATTTACAAGGCACCCATGTTTTCCTTCTTTAATGGATTTGTTCTGGAAATAAAAGCGATAGATGTGACTAAAGACAGACAAAATAGGTACCAGTGAAGACTGATAATGTGGTCTGAGTCCATCATAACATTCCATGAGGATGGTGACTACGCAATGAAAGCTTTGCCTAGAAGAATCCAATATCCACTATGGAACATATTTCTCTTATACTTTCACCTCGCCATATTCTGGAATGAATGCTCCTACAACGTGCATTTCTTCTTCCTAAAATGAAATAAAACAGCAAAGTGACCCAGAAGAACTTTCACGCCAGTCTATCGCAGGATTTATACGTAATGCCTAGGAATACACTAATTTATCCATAGAATTACCATATAAAAAGTACACGTCATCCTACAGATAAGCAGAAGAAACAGAGCTATGAATCCTGAGAGTACTCCCAATCCTGCTGAAAGTATCAGCCTAAGGCCTTTCTAGAAATAAAGGAGTACGACAGGGCTGTATAGTCTCCCCGTATTTATTCAACCTATATGCTGAATATATATTATTAGATATATATAAAGAAATTAGATTGGAAGAGGAGCATGGTTTTAAAACTGGAGGAAGAAACTTCAATAATCTGCGCTATGCTGATGACACTACCCTGATAGCCGAAAATGCAAAGAATCTGCAAGCTCTAGTAATAAAAGTTAAGGAGCAAAGTGAAAAAATGGGATTAAAATTAAATATAAAGAAGACCAAACTAATGACAACAGGTAGAACAACCAGCCTTAGAACTGGCAATGAAGATGGAACTTGCTGAGATGGCCAAATTGACGGCTTTGATTAGAGAAAAAACAGTATCTATATTTATTGCTGACTGGAAACCGCTTATGGACTTTTCGCATGAAACAGAAACAAATGAACTTATGATTTATGGCTTTGATGATTAGATAGAATGGATTATAGAGGGAAGAGAGGTATATTATGACCATAGAGTAAGAGGTAAACTTATAATTGTACTTATAACTGCTGCAAAGAAAATCGGAGGCTACTTCTTTGTATCTTTTTTCTTTTCTATTTTTCTTCTACTTTTTCTTTCTTGCACTTTTAGCTTTCTTTTTTATCTCTTTCTCTTTCTTTCCTTTTTCCTACTATATATTAGTTTGTATTAGTATTTTATTTTCTTTTTAAAAATCTTTTATAAAATTATATATATAAAAAAAGAATTGGCAATAAAGATATTAAAGTGGTGGATAGCTTCTGCCTTTTAGGATCAACTATCAATGACAAAAGAATAAACAGTCAAGAAATATGTCAGAGACTAGCACTTGATAGAGCAGCCATGAAGGCCTTGAAAAAGATATTCAAATGCTGTGATGTGTCTATACCTACAAAGATCAGAATTGTGCAGTTATGGTATTCCTGTGACACTCTGTGGAAGCGAAAGGTGGTCTTCAAAGAAGCAGGATAGGAAGAGGATTGATGCTTTTGAACTTTGGTGTTAGAGAAACTCCTGAGAATACCATGGACAGCGAAGAAAACAAACCGATGGATCATCAAACAAATCAACCCAGAGTTCTCACTTGAGGCACAAATGACTAGGCTCAAATTATCTACTTTGGATACATTATGCGAAGACCCCACTCTGAGAAGGTTCTGATGCTGGCAAAGGAAGGAGAAGAAGAGAAGAGGACAACCAGCAGCAAGGTGGATGGACTCAAATTCAGTGGTGATGAGTGGAAGACCTGAAAGACCAGGTTAGGGATAGATTGTCATGAAGAAAATCTATGTGGTCACTAGGAGTCGAAAACAACTTGACGGCACATAATCAATCAATCTTTAGTCATTTCCAAATCAATGCCCTTTCATTATATATGTTTAAACTCCAAAATGGTATTCATGACAGAAGCACCTGAATATAGAATTAACCTGTTCTGAGGCCCTCTTTTACATTCCATCCTTTTCTAAAGTCCTTGGTCTTAATGTTCAAATGAAATTATGAAATAACACCAATTCAGTAGATGTAGCTTTCTTCTATACCTTGCTGCACTGTGTTCACTCCTCTGTTCTTGAACAAACATTCCAAATTGTTCATCTGTATCTAAAATACAACATTTTGCTCATCACACTATTTCAGCAGAAGAGGACTTGATTTTGAGAAGGACTGGGAATTTGAGGTTTAGAGAAAGCCATAAACTGAACCAAGTCAGCCAGACAGAGCTACTACTAGGAAAGTAAATGCTGCTGGAGGCTGCATTAGAAGCAGTGTTGGATTGTAGGCACAGGAAGTATTCATACTGCTATTTTTATAGCACTGCTGTTCTTAAATGGGGAAAAATGAAGCATTGAACTTTGATAGCTATGTTGTGAATGGATACTGACACTTTAGAAATAATTCAGAGGTAAAAGCAATGGAATACAGGACAAGGGAAAGATTGAAAGGTCTATTTATCATAAACAAAGGTGGATTAAAATACTCACAAGCAGTACCCAGGCAGAACAAGGATAAACATATGGTACAGTGTCAAAGGACAAGACAGCACAATGGTTTATGCAGCAACAATACAAATTTAGGTATTTCAAAACCTCAAATAACAAAGCATTACTGAGCACAGTAAAAAGTTTCTTAGAGATTTTGGAGTGTCTTTTTCTCTAGGAAGGAACTGCTATCAGGAATGGACAGGATACTTAAGAGAGACTTAGTCTTACTACTAAAACTCCAAGGTATGCATTTGTTTCATAAGAACTTCACTAGAATTCTTTTGAAATCTAGACAAATGCAGCATGGGCCCTATGCACAGACTATAATTTTTGGAGAATATCAGTATGTTTCAAATCTTTATATCTGGGAAGATATGCTTGAAAAGTTGTTGGCAATATCTGATGAAATTCCAAATCAAATGCAAGGGGAGCTGAATAAAATTTCTAGTGATGAAGAGCAGTACATCAGAACTTAAAGAACTTTTTTTTGCACTTGTATCTACTCCTGCCTATAGAATCCAGCGCTACTTGTGCAAAACAGTTTTTAAGAGTTGAAATTTTGCAAAACAATACCAACAATGGAAACTTTTGATCGCATAAAAATGTAACGAAGGTTACAGAATACAGCTTTCACTGGTATGGAATTTTTTATAGAAGTTGTAAATTTTATCACATTCAAGAGGACCTCTGGGGTACTTCCATGCTATGTATATGCAGGGATATATTTGATTTCATAGCATATTTGTCTATGACTAAATCTATAGTTATGCCTTTGAACTGTGGTGCTGGAGAAGACTCTTGAGAGTCCCCTGGACTGCTAGGAGGTCAAACCAGTCAATCTTAAAGGAAATCAACCCTGACTGCTCATTGGAAGGATTGATAATGAAGCTCAAGCTCAGATACTTTGGTCACCTAATGCAAAGAGAGGACTCTTTGGAAAAGACCCTGATACTGGGAAAGATTGAAGGCAAAAGGAGAAGGGGACGGCAGAGGATGAGAGGGTTAGATAGCATCACTGAAGCAATGAGCATGAAACTGAGCAAACTCAGGGAGGCAGTGAAGGACAGGAAGGCCTGGTGCGATATGGTTCATGGGGTCACGAAGAGTCGGACACGACTTAACGACTGAACAACAACAACAAATCTATAGCTATAGTTTTAATATTAACTTTTTTCCTCACTCCCCTAGAAGATGCATTGTTGAACTTATCAGGAAAAGTGACCAATGGCCAAATAAGTACTGTTCAGTTAAACATTTACATATACTGAAAGCTGTGCAACTTATTAATCCTATTGCCATTTAATTTCAGAAGCTGAAACCATAGAGGATGAAGGGATTCATTAAAAGGATATTGAGAGAAATATGAATCCTGAAACTCTTCAAGATGCTTAATGGTTGGCTATTAAGAAATAATTCACATGAAGCTAAGCAAGGTCAGACCTAGTTAGAACTTGGTTGAAGACCACAGGAAATCCCAGGCCTGGAGAATAGACTGGGACCTTAAAAAAAAAATTCCCAGAAAAGGGCAACATCAAGACACTTCCATATTGTTGCCAAGAAAACATGGATGTATCTATATAGCCACCAGGAGTGAAATTCAACTTAAGAGGGACTCAACTTGATTTGCTGTTCATTTTTATTTCTTGCATTGGCCGCTGTCCCATTTCTTTGGATGGTCTATTTCCTATTATTCTGAGGCTGTGTCTGAATGTTGGACAGTTTCTGCTCTTGTTCAGATAATATTAGATTTAACTGCAAGATTTGTAAGTTACAGTTTGCAGAGCTTCTGAGAAGCACATCGGGGAAAAAAATACAGAAAAGCAATGCATACTGACAGGAAGCTTACAGTGAAGGTAATAAGGAGATAAATCCAGCAAAGACAACAGTACGAAAAAGTAATAAGAGTTAGAATATAAGGCTAGCCAGAGATTGCCCAGGACACTTTAACAGCCAGAGCAAAAGCTCTATAATTAGACAGTCCTATCCTGGGATGGGATCAACATCTCAATTCATTCCCAGTTTGGGAGCACAATTTGGAGAAATTGGACTGTTACTTCTGGAAAAAATATTGTTTTAAAAAATCTATTCCTCTTGGGGGTGGTTTTTGTGTTGTTGTCATTTTGGTCCTTCAGCTGAGATTCAGGCCCCAGCTATTGCAAAGCATTCAGGCACTTCTTAGTCTTCTCTCTTCCAACCAACTGTCCAGAATTTCTCTAGAGGAACTCTAAGGCGATCAGGAAGCTTGCACTCCTTCCATTTGTTTAACTTACAGAAAAGCTGCTTATAAGGAGATGGGATTGAGGTTTATGAAATGATGCGTGGTAAAGAAAGGATCATCAGAGAGGTTTTTCTCAATTTCTCAAAGTACTGAACTGTAGAAGATTCAAAACTTGTAAGAGGAAATATTTCTATTTGTTAATAGTAATTTTATTAAAAAATTACAGTAACAACAATAAAAAAACTAATACAAACTTAAAAAATAAAATAAATAGAAAAATAGAGGGTGCAGAAAAAATAGAAAAAAATAGAAAAGAAAGAAAAAATAAGAATATACTAAAGATAAAGAAAAGAAATATATAAAGAAATAACTTCCCACTTCATCACAAGTATAAACAATTTTAGTAACTTATCACCGTCTCTTAAAATACAACAAATGTTCTCTTTTTCCCATATCCCATCTCTTATCTATAAACAAATCCTTAAAACCTTGTCATTTCAGTCCTGATCAGCAAAAGTCCATTAAGGGTTACCACAGATAACAACATATCTATTTTAACCTTGATCAAACAAACCAACTTTATATTTTTTCCTTTTAACAATCTTGATCTTTAGTCCCTCCAAACTTAATTTTTCACATTTTTTCTTTGTCCCCTTAGCCAGCCTCTTTTGTAAATCCAATATAGAAGAAGTGTCTAGGTCACTCTCTTGGTTTGTTATTTGTATATCCATTTTAATTATTAAGACATCAGCCAGTTTCTTTTGTATGTTCAGCGTAGCATATTTTTCCATATTATTCTTGTAGCCTATCATTTTTAAATCCACTTTTAGATCAGTCTCAGTCTTGGCCAGTAAAACTTCTTCCTCTTCCATAGCATCTTTTAAACACAGTCTATCTATAGAGGCAGACACTCTTAAAATTAACTTCTGGGTTCATTGTTCAAAAATATCCTTCAATATGTCCAATGTTAAAATATTTTGCTTCATTCTGTATTAGTAAGTCAAATTTAAGTATCCTTCTCCTTTAATTGTAATCTTAGTTCCTTCTAGTTCCCTCTAGTGTCCAACCTTCAGGGTCCCATCCTATAATTTTTTTTTTTAGAGGAATTCAAAACAAAAGCATTTTCCCATGGGAAGGATTCTTATAATTAATTCCAAAATCTTATTTCAAATCTATCTGGACCCTTAGTCCATTTGTAACTTTCCACAATCAAAGTTCTAATCACCTTTTGGCTGTTTATTCCAAAAAAAAATTTTTTTTTGAATTCTTAAACTTGTATTTAAAACTTCTTTCACTAAGGATTGAAGGAAACTCAGCTGGTGTTTTCAGACTTGTCAATCTGAAGTTTCCTAATAGCTGAAAAGCAGTTAACAAGCAATTTCCAAAAATGGTTAGAAAAGGAAGTATGTGAACCCAGTATCCTTTTGAAGGCACCGACTGTGGTTTGAACAAGATAGCTATTCCCTCGTCTCCCAGAGCTCTAAACCCACTGGAGACAGCTGTCTTGTGGCCTCCTCATGAGGAGCAACTGTCTGGAGCACTTGTAGGCTATCTCAAGTCCCCTCCTTGTCCAGAGAGGAATTATGAAGAGCCAGTCTACTCGCTGGCTCTTCATTCTGCCATAGTCGTTGGCTCCGCTTTTAGAGGAGCCATCTTCAATTTGCCATTTCTTCCCCAAAAGTCCAGAGAAGTTATTTCTACAGGCAGTATGTAATCAAATTGTGGCATATGTTCTCACAACATTTGATGTTGGCCACTATTTAGATGACTTCAAAATAGGACTTGACAAATTCCCATTTGACTACAGTACAGGTCTATTGATGGCTACTAGCACTGATGACTAGGTGCTGCCTTCAAGAACGAGGGCAGTCCATCTCTAGATACTAGGTGCATCTCCTGTTTGTGGGCTTCCTGGATACATCTCCCATAAAGAATCAGCTAAGACCATACAAGCCATTATATGACTATGCAGTGCATGCTTCATGTCTCAAAAAAAGGCCCAAAAGGAAGCCCATTTGTTTGAAAAGTTAGGAAAGGATTACTTTCCTCTCCCAAAGATCAGTCAAAGATTGATTGGGTAATCTTCCCATTACCCTAACAAGAATGGTCCTGGTATCTTCCAAGCCAGACTGGAACTTTTAGTATAGGTCTGTTACAATCTGTCCTAGGTTTCTCATTCTACAGGATTTTGTTTTTGTTGTTATTGACAACCATTTGTTCAGGCTCCTGGCTAAGGACAATTTGATTGAGACTGCTCCCGATACTCAACCATTATCTTTCCAATACCTTTACCAGCTGTGGGCTGAGGAGGCATCTGTATTTTCTTCTGTGTAATGAAAAAACATGTTGGGTGTTTCTACTTTCCCTTCATGTGGGGTGTGTGTGTGGGTGTGTACTGGGAAGCACGTCAGGCTGCATAGGCTCCACTGGGTAGCACGTGATTAGAAGCAGGGTTAGAATGGTGCATTCCACAACATTGCAAGCGGCTGCCCAACCGTGTCTCCCGCTAGGGAATTTTTCTGGAATATTTTTATCCACAACCTCTGGCCTATGGAAAACTGTTAGGTGAGGTTATCCACTGGTTTGGAATTCACTATCATCAGTTATGCTGGCAATAACCAATTATAGATTTTCACTCCAGGCCAGCCAAGTGAGGCTGTCAAAAGTCCTGGCCCAGGGCCTGAAGGCTGTGAAGTTCTGGATGGAAAGGAACCACTTTCAGCTCAATCCTATCAACACTGAGGGGCTGTCGATATTAGCCACCTGGGCTCTGGAAACATTTAATCTTTAACCTTGGATGGAGTTGCACTTCCCCACTAAAGGGTGGTGTGCAATCTGGGGGTCTTCTTGGATGCACAGCTCCTGCTCAATGAGCAGGTAGCAGCTGTGGGCAAGAGGGCCTTTGTACAGCTTCATTTTGTGTGCCAGTTGCACCCTTTTCTGGATCAGGAGGCCCTTCAGGCAACCACTGATGCCCCAGGCATCTCACGGCTCAACTATTGCAATGCCCTCTACATGGGACTGCCCTTGAAGACCATTCTGAAGCTCCTTACTGGTCCACAATGGTCAGAGATGGGTGTGCCTCAGTACAGTCATGTGACACCTTTGCTCCACAAGCTACATTGGTTGCCAGTTTGCTTCCAGGTGTGATTCAAGGTGCTGGGTATAACCTACATGGCATGGAGACTCATTATTTGAGGGCCACCTATCACCTATGCTGTCTGCCTGGCTGGTTTGGCGCACTCCAGGTCTCTTCAACCAGACAGTGTCATCTTTTAGGATTGCAGAAAGTGGGCCTTCTCTGTCACAGGGCCTGCCCTCTGGAATGAGGTTCTCCTGGAAAGCTATGTGGCTCCTACCTGCATGGTGTTCCAGAAGTCTTAAAGACCTAGCAGGCCTTACACTAGGGTTGATGGAGCCCTTGTGGGATGTGTTTTGTGTGTTGTTCCTAGACTGCCATCTTTTGTATTTTTATTGTTGTTACATTGTCAGCTGCCCACAGTTGTCTGGAATCCAGCAGCACCTAAATTTAATAAACTAAATGAAATTATCTGGTTCTACTCTGTTTTTGGAGCATTATCCTACTGATAGCCAACCAACCCCCTTTACATGATTTCTTTCCAACATTCCACTGAGTTAGAAACAATAAGATATTCTGACTGATTAACTTTTATTCTTTTATATTCTTTTACTGTGGATGCTTCATTGTATTTCTATTATTGTATTGGAACGGCCATTTTTGATTGTATCAGAGCATAAATGCAATACAATCCATAAGGTAGGGAAAGCATGCAGAGTTTGATCCCTGGAATTCTTTCCAGCCTCTTAGTAGAACTTCTACTCTGGGCCATGTGACCAGGAAGAAGAGCTTAAAATGGAGCAATTGGCTACATTCTGAGCCACTGCCCAACTGCTTTTCCCATAAAGATGCACTGGGGGAATTTTTCTGGATTTTTTTCTTTGCAATCCCAATGTTCAAGCCATTTTTGAAATTGATATTCTAGTCGGCTTCTCCCTCTACACCAAACCTGGTCTTTTTCCATTCTGTTTTCAGAAAATTATCCTTATGACAGTCAGACAGTCCTAAGCTCCCTCATATAATTTATTTCCAACTTTCCATTGTGTTAGAAAGAATGAAAAGGACTTGCATGACAATTAGACCTGCAGTTTAAATTAATCTATCAAAGTTCTCAGGCCTCTGTGTGAGGCTTTAATTATATAATCACTTTGATTTAAATATACAATGTTAGAGAGTCCTGATGTTGTCAGGCTCCGTTTGTAATTTCCTTTGTTTTGCCATTGTAAAACATGTCTTCCATCTTTTAAAAATCATAATTAATGAGGAAAGAGAAAAATTCCTTAGACAGTGCTGCTTAGCACTGCTTAGAGTGATGTGTCTGAACACTCCTTGAATCTGAAAGAAAACAGCTTTAATATTTCTACCAGCTGTAATGGTGCAGAAAATACGTCTGGCCTTAACCACAAGAATATTGTTACATTTACTTAAAATATTTTATACTGATTTACAATGTAACATATTCAAACAATAAAAATATAAATATGATTAATCAAAACAGAAACATGCAACATGTTACATAATGCAGCAATAAAAACATCTAAAACAAAAGATAAATATTCATTTATTTAAAAGCACAAGGATACAGAAATTGTAAAACAGCTCTAAATTCCAAAATCCCAAATATAATTGGGAACTTGAATTCTTTTATTCCATAATTCCCTCTCTCTTTCCCCTCAGGTCACAAAATTCCTTTAGTCACTGCCTTACCATCATATTTGCCTTCTAAACATTCTTATATCCCTCACAAAGTGATTAAGACTGCAGCAGAGAGGCAGATCAAAAAACAGCTGTAGGATTATCAGTCCAATTCAAATGCCTTGTTTGAAATCTCTATACTCCACTGGCTGCTTCACACAAGTAAAGGGAAGGGAGGCACTGAGAAGAAATCTCAGAGGACAACCTCAGTGAGTTGATGAACAATATTATCTATTTTCTACAAGAATTATTATCCTACAAGACTTTCTAGCTACACAGGGCATTAATGAGAGTATCTACTGGATCCCACTTGCAGAAAACAATTATGGTTAGTGCACTACAGTTTGTGGTAAGTCAAAAGGACATACTGTAAGAGACCACAAGAGGACGCCCTCACTTCATAGAACATTCATGATCTGACCCGGCTGGGGATGCAAAGCATACTACACTACTCCAATTTCGGGTTGCTGGGTTTTTGCTTATTTAATTTGCTTTGTATTAATATAGTTTTTAAAAGAATACATTTTAAGTTTTCTAGTTACAGAGCTGGAGTGTGACCTACAATTTTCCCAGTTCAAATTGCAGCTCATATGTGAGCATACTGAGTACCTTTAGTTCTTGTACTAGTTTCTCAGTCAATCTCAAATCACGGATCACAGTAGATATTAGGATAACAATATTGTTTCTACATTTTTTTTTGTGGTTCTTAGAAATATTTAACTCACAGCCCACCTAAACTGAAGTCAGTGTAAAAAATAAGCGTAAGGAAGGGGAGGGAGAAAAAGAGTGAGAAGCTTCGCCTTTTTCCTTCTGAAAATTATTTTTTATACAATTTCTATTCCACTTTATTATTAAAAGCAATCTCAAAATAGATGGGATATTTCCCATTTTTAAAGGATGTTTAGTTAACTAATCTAACTGAAAAACCAACTGAAGCTTAATATACCAATTTTCTTTTTTCCCACTGTAAATTAGCGAGAAATCATAATGCTGTTGCTTGACACTTTGCTACAGAATTTCAGCGGCATTATCTTGGGAGCCTGGAAGTTTGCAAAAAAAGTTTTAGTAACTACCTGCGGTCTGTAAACTGCCAGTTCTAAAGTAGCTTACGCCAACCTTGTTTTGAGAAAGTTCCTATGTTTTGGGGGGTTTTTTGGGTGCCTTTGAATCAGTGTGGACTCCTGGCGACTGCCTGGACAAGTCCCTCCAGTTTTGTTGGCAAGGTTTTTCAGAAGTGGTTTGCCATGGCCTCCTTCCTAGGGCTGAGAGAAAGTGATTGGCCCAAGGTCACCCAGCTGGTTCCATGCCTAATGTGGGAATAGAAATCACAGTCTGCTGGTTCCTAGCCTGATGCCTTAACCACTACACCAAACTGGGGCTCCCTATGAATTTGGTAGGCTATAATTTCAAAGACTGAACTATAACTCGCACCAACAAAATGCTTAGGGAAAATAAGTGCCAAAGGATTTAGGTCTTCCTAAAGATTATGGGGTAAAGCAATGGCAGAACAGCCCACTGGTAAAACAACTTCCTTCTTCTTGCCAAAATGATGCTCCCCTCTCTTCCTCTGACATGGAGCCACTGCTTCTGTCCTCACACCAGGGCTTGGCTGCATTTGTGTGATATGTTTAACCAGATTAGTTAAAGACCTAGCGGCAGCATTTATACAAGCCCTGGTTGTCAGTGTCATTCCTTCTGCCTTAGTGGGTTAGACAAACTTAGTCTGGTCAGTTTATGATTCAGTGAAGTGTACAAATTCAGAAGTTGACTAATTCCTTGGCGTAAGATGCCAAGGAGCAGCAGGGCTGAGACTATACTGATGGCACCTCAGTGCAAAGGATAACTTCTTTGAGTTTTCATGTAAATACTCCACAGCAGAGGGAACAAAATGGAGCTTTCTGGGACATTACAGATCAAGGGTAAAATGTAAAATGTTATTGATACATATCATCTTGCTCAAGGCAGGATATCATAGTGTGTATTGGGCTGTTTGGTTTGTATGGTTTGTATGGTTTGACTGAGAGAGATGGTGATTGAACAAAATTATTCAGTGAGTTTCATGGCTAAGTGTAAAATCAGAACTCTGGCTTCCTAAAATCTAGGCCTAGCATTCTAGGAGGACACACTTGCTATACTTCTTGGGATAAAGCTAATGGGACTATTCTAGAGTAGATTTTACAGCTTAAGGAGAAAAAGTTGATGGTACAGTGAAAATGCAACTAGTGGCTAATTACTTGACAACTATGTGTGATCTAGCATTGTGAATTCTCTCACAGAATCCAGGCCAAATCTCTTACAAACAAAAATCCATTATAAAAGAGGATTACAGCCATCAGAGTTGAATTGAGACCCCTCATAAAATAGAGGGCTGAGGCTTCACTGAAGTCTAGGAAAGCTGTAAGCAGGCCACTGGCCCCAACCATTCATTTGACTCACCACCTGGTTGCCCAATTGCTGATCCCAGTTATCTGTAAAAATTGCTCACCGCGGGAGCTTAGAAGCTTTGATGATTTAGAGCTATTGTTAGTACCTGGGTGTGAATTGTGGCTCCCTGCCACCAGCACAAAAGGTAGGACAAGAGTTATTCCTTCTGAACCCAGATCAAGAGAGAAGGGGTGGGGAAGAGAGCAAAAATGATTACCTTCAATAAGATCATCTAGCCTTACCTTTGGGTGGGTCAAGAATTGCCTTCCAATTCCCACAATAACTAATATTCAACTGAGATTGTCTCTTAAAAAGTATCACTACCACAACTCAGACAGCAAACCCTTCAAAAGCAGGCTACCTTTACAATTATCATCAGTACCATCAGTCCTCAACTGGCTCATCCATAGTATCCAGTTGCAAAGAAGTAGTATTTGGAATTAGTGCAACTGCAACATAAAAGCTTTTGTTTTTCATCTTCCAAGAGACTCTTGGTCAACCCTGAGAAGGGAATGTATTTAACAAGCAACTCAAACCCTCTTTCAGTCTTTTTGCCAAACTAAGTAGGGTACACCTGTCAAACCTCTAAACTTTTCGTTCTTTGCACCTGCCTTTTTTCAAAATCTTTTCAATGGCAACAGCAATATACAATATACTCATAATTAACATGGACTTTTTGGTTGATAATCCCTGTCTCCCTCCACCCTTTAAAATTCTCATGATACATTGAATTAAACACAAAGAAATTCTTTAGGAGTCTCTAAAGTCAAAAGGCTGGACTTATCATAAAAACAGAATGGCAAGATTCTGGAAAAGACAATTAGTTCAAGCTTCTTCCCTAACATGGAAACTAGGGAGTGGTCACTACTCAATGAAATAGCATGTTTTGTACTCAGATAGTCCTCAATCTTCATCAACTAGCATGTGATGAAAAAATCAACTGTGTAAAATTCTGGATTGCCACTGTTACTCAGAATAGACAGTATTAGGTCAGATGGACAAATAATTTGCTGCTATGGCACAGTTTCTTCAAGTACTATGAAGTTTTCTTTACTCAAGATAATACATGTTTTGGCTGTTTCCATCCTAATCAAACTATAAAGAAAAAGGAATTGGTACTGAGCAGAATTGGAGAACTGTAATACCATTAAAACAAATAGAAAAGGAAAAGGAAAGAGCAAGTTTCTAGTCCATAAAACAATAAACCCAGTCTTAAGGTATTCTACAGGCAATATTTTAAGAAAACACAGTTCTATGTATGTCTGGATAGCATTTCTCAGGAGTGGGATCCAACACCCAGCGAATTTACATACCTATAATTAACATATAATGAGTCTATCTGACAGAGAATTTAGGAAACTGAATCTAAAACATTTTGAGATAGTTGTTCTGTCTCTGTTTAACAATCAGAGAAATATAGGTAGTCCTTGTTTAGCAACTACCTCAGAAAGTGACTGTTTGCAGTTATGATGGTGATGAAAAAGTAATTTTGTGACCAGTCCTCACATTTACAACCTTTGCAGGTCAATAAAGCAAAGGAAAGCTGAAGTAAGATCATAAGCATAGTCATGGTTTCACTTAGTGACTTCTTTGCTTAACAACCAAGTTGCTGGTCCTAATTGTGGTAGCTAAATGAGGACTACCTGTAAATTTCTGACATTTTTCTTGATGCTAAGAAATTACCTAATCAGACAAGCAAAACCTATTCTGCTGAAGTGTTTTCAACTTCATTTAGTCTCCTATCCTTGACCTCAAGGAAGTACTGACCAAAGTTCCAAACTCTGGAGTCACACCAGTCTCTAAGATTAATATGTACTCTGCAAATACAGAAATCTATATCAGTGGTGATACTTACTACTATTTGAGTAACTTTTTAAATATATTCCTTAAAACAGAATATAAACTAATTCATAAGAGAGTTATCTCCAAGTGCAAATCATGAATCACCTTTTCTTTCCCATAGATCAAGTGCAGCTCTGGAATCATATATCCTTGGCCTAATTTCATGCAACCCTGAGTCTAATTTCAAAAATCTTTTGCAAATGATCAGATTTCTAGCAGCGTACAAGAAAGCAAACTTGGTGACAAAAAAAGGAAGCCCTGTCCTTCAGTCCCAGCAATTTTTAAATTAATTAGATTTATACCCCACTTTTATTTTGTACAATTCAAGATGGTGTACATCATGCTGCTGCCTCCTTTTTTCTCTACAACAACCCTGTGAGGTGGGTTAGGCTGAGAGAGTGTAATTGGCCCAAAGTCCTCTAGTCAGCTCTCTGCAATAGACATATAGTCTTCCAAAATTTCTGAAACAGATTCTCAAAATCCCTTCAATATACAACAGTCTTCTGAAGTGGCCTTTCCCATAGCAGATCTTCAAAATATTGTAAGGATAGTAACTCTGCAAATCATGTTTTTAAAATTATTTAAATTCTGTAAATTTCCCATTTGTCCTTAGTAGACTTATTAATTGGGTTTTTAATGTGCAAACTGCTTTACAATCACAATGTCTCATTCACTGATAACTGCTTACTGAATCAGTTAATTTGTGCATAGTGCTCCTCTGAAATCTTTCAAAGCTAATAAAAGATTTTCAAAATCTTGGAATTTTCACAGTCGATAGAAAAAAAAATCAGCTGCTCACCAAAGTCCTAGGTTTAGTCTCCACAAATATGTTTCAAGGAAAACAAACAAATTGTATATGTTTGAAAATCTCATGCAGGTCCCCGTATCTCCCTGTGGCTGGCTGGAGCTGCTTCCTTTCTTCCCTTTACCAGTCCCTCTCATGTGGCTCCCGGTAAGGCAACCCCAGATGTGCAAACACATCCTTCTCAGTGGGAGTGGGCAGGAGAATCCCAGGCACAGTTTTGAGGCCATCTGGTCCCCGCACGACACCACTGCAGAGGGCATGCTCTGACAGACTCATGCCTTTAGTCTTGGCCAGTGCTCTCATGGAGCGATTGAAGTGGGCTGAGCCTGTGAAGTACAGCAGAGCACAGGCAAACTCTCTGTAGGGCACCACAATGATGTCAACACGCCTGTGGTGCCTGTCTGGGCCTGGCAAACGGCAGACTCCTAAGTACTTCTTCTGGCTTCCATTGTCTTCCTGATTCACCAAGTCGTCTGTGAGAAAGCCTGAGTGGAAAGCACAACATATGAGACAGGTAGTATTATTGCAAAGGATTGTAACATTTCCCCATTCAGAACTAAGGTTGACACTAGAAGCTACCTTCTTAGTTATATCAGTCCCACATCCTGCCTGATCAATACAATTGGAGGGGACTCTCCTTGAAGACAGGACATCACCAGGACAGCCTGTTCATAATATTCACCACAGTGAACTGGGATGCCGTGTCATGATGACTAGCATCCTATTACCTAAAAAGCAAAAGAAAAGGAACAGGAACCCCAAACATGAAGGATCTAGTTAAACAACCACCTTAGAGAGCAAACATATAGCCCAGTACTAATCCCCAAAAGTCCAAGAAAGAAAGAAGAAAGCTTTTCCCAGTATAGCAGCAGTTACTGCTCTACAGTATTCAGCCTTAGGAAAAAGTGCCAAGATCAACTCAAGCTAACAAAACTAGTGCCTATTCTGTATTCCTACTTATGCTTCTTTAAATAGTTCTCAAGGTATAAAGATTCAAGAGTATGGTTCTGAACTCCGACCCCCACCATACAATCAGCTGATATTCTCATACCACTTTTATGAAGGATGTTGAGCAATTTGTTGAATAGTCCTTGGTGGGAGTGTCCATCAGGATGAGTCACCAACACATCCACATCCCCACAAGTAGATTTGCCACGCCGGAAAGAGCCACATGCTACACACACTACTTCAGATATAATAGACTGAGCTGCTTCTCTAACCTTAAAGAGACAGATCAGAGAAATTAACTGCTCTGTAGATGCCACTTTCAACTCTCTCATTTAGTACTTACTGTAATAATTTAATTACCCAGCATCTCATGTGCTTGACATGCATAATAAATAAAACAAACTGAAAAATCAGTGCCACCATAATCCAAATATTTTCTAAATAATGGTGAAGTATATCAAGCAAATGAAGGGAAATTCCATTAGATTTTATCTGCTTCTGTTAGATACAGGGAGAGATAAAGAGCACAGACAGGGCACTGGAGCCCTGCCTCTTGATCATGGAAAATTCTACAGAGCCCTATTCATTCATTATAAATTTCCTATGTGCACAAAAGTTAGATATGCTATATGAGTTATGGGATACATAAAACATACACATTTTTGCTATCACAAGATGTTGCTGTTCTTTCGGTAAATTCATGACAACCTTTCCATACCTCAAGATGCCATTACTCTATATAACTGGGAAAATAAAATTAAATTAAATTAAGCTGTGATGCAAATCTAAAGAGAGTTGGAATGGGGGTAAGTATTTTTTATTATTCTCTGCATAGGAGAATCAGTATCCAAAGACACGTGCAGAGCCATAGAAGACTCCACCCTGAAAAGTTTTCAATATTTTAGCTTTGCCTGAGACCAACTGATTCTCCTCCTATAGGCCTGGGCTTCTTATTTCTTTGTCATGTATGGGACTTTAATCACAAGAAATTGACTGTCCTTTCAGAACTGCCGTTAAATATCAAGAACCGGAACTCTGTCCAATAGACTTATGCCTAATGATAAGTTCCCCGTCAGCCACTTTCCTATATTATCTTTATTAAAGCATCATTTGAAGGTGATTTTGGTATGCAGGATTATAGGTATTATGATGCCAATCATCCATTTTACCAAACAAAGACATGGCTGCTGGTTCAGAACATAGTGAGTAGAGGGGGGAAATCAGTTTGGAGGATGAGTGCTCCTTGTCAGTCTCCAGGATCATCCTTCATTAGTGAGGAATAAACCCATTAACCTTTGCCCTGCAACATTTGGAATCACCTTCATGGCTTTTCTAATGCAGATCTTCCCCTTTTGCTTCCCCAATTAAGTTTTCTTGAAAGCAGCAAACCCCATACTGCACCTTGGATTTTCAACAGACAGCAGCTAATCCCCTCTTTCTCTTGTCTCTTCCCTGAGGTAGGCAAGAGAAGGGTAATCCCATCAAATCCACAATAGGTCCATTCCCAAGGGCGGAGGCTCTCCAAAGAACTTTAATCCTATGTAAGGGGTGATGCCCTACCTGGCAACTATGCATTCTTTAGGGGCAGGCACTGTGACTGAGTGACAACGTCATGCTGCCCAGTGCTGCCATGGCAATTCCACTGTACAGGAGAAACAATGAAAAGGTTTTTCATGTGGCTTAGGACTCTGAACTTAAAGAGCTGTATTAATATATGAGCCTGAGATCTGGTTCAGCCCAAATATATAAAGACAAGGGAAAAAAATATACAATTGGCCAGAAGGGTGCAAAGCACTCTTTCCTTACCAGGAGAGCAACAAGAGAAAGTCACAGATGTTTCTGTCAACCATCCTACCAGTTAGTCTGAGAATTATTTAGAGAAGGATTGACATAATATATTGGGAATTTATCAAAGCTTCATAAGTGAAAATTAAAGCAGAAATATACTGGTAAACTAGATTGATTTTAGGTCAGGTACAAAGGCTTGCAGGGCATAGAAATAAAAATGTATTAACCTGGATGGAGGTTTGAATTTCTTCTCAGTCACTTGGTAGGAAGTCCAACTTTGGAAAAAGGAAATCCAGAAAGCTGCCTTATCCTAAGTCAGACCACTGTGATATCTAATCTATTAGTGTTACCACATGGCTGTTCAAAGCTTCAGCCAGGATTTTTTCTAGCTTTTCTAGATATGCTGAGGATTCTTCATGGAAAGCATGAAGCTTTGGCTGTCTTTTCACAGATTATTTGAAAACACAATGATCTCATCAGGATCAAACATTAAATCAACAGTCATCAATTTCTGCAGTAAATGTGCCTAAGAAGGGAAATTGGCCTCTGATAGGCAGAAGTTTGGATGTGAAAAGAGCCATGCTCCCTTCTTTGCTTTTGAGCAAATATGGAGAGAGAACATTGCTTCAAATAAGAGGTTTCATTAAGAGTCATGGCTTGGGTAGCTGCTATACAAAAGGAACTGAGCTAAGCCAGCCTTCCTCAGCCTGTGCTATCTGAGAGTGGAAAAAGTTGTGCTCTCCAGTTGTGGAGAGCATGAAGTCATAAAGACTGGGTGGTGTCTTTTTCTATGTCAGCCCCATTAGGTAACCAGACTGGGAAATCAACCCCACAGGAAAGCTAGAACTACTTCATTGAGATTGGCTGTAATAACAGAATCTTGCAAGTCTGATTGTGCTGTACGTCCTCCCGCTTCTTACACTCCTGTGAATCAAGGAGGTGCCTGCCTGAGTCACTTCCAAATGTTATCTTGTTTCTCTGGACTTAAAAAATATTTCACCCCTTTTTGCCTAGGTAACAGTTCTTGATACTTCCATCAAGGTCATCTTCCGTACTCTCTACTTTCTACATAATGAAGTAGCCATTTCAATAAGCTGATCTAAGGCACCCATATACTTACTGTACTATCTTGCCTCTTTGCAGGGCAAGATGGCTGCCATGGCTCCCATCTGAAACAGGAAACTAAAGGGGGAGGGTGTGTCCAAACATCCCAACAATATCTTTGCCAATAATAAGTTTGGGAGATGGGTGCAATCAACACGGAAAATATGTTAGTGTTTACGTGCACCATGATTCTTGGGTACTTCTCTAACACAGTATCCCTCTGGAAAATATTTTGGGGAATTTTATTTGGCAAGCTGCCAAGTAAGAAAAATATGAGTCATCAGCAAAACCAAGATTGAGTAGCCTTATGGTTAAAATCTGGTGAAAAATAGTGTAAGATCTTCTGCCAACATTTTGGCATAGTTTCAAAAAGGTACTCACAGTCTGCTCAATTTCAGCAGCTTCTTGCCGTGGCATGCGTTCCAAAAAGTCCTCATAGTACTTCAAGCCAATAGCCTGCTGGCTGGTGAGAGAGGCCCTAGTGCGAATGTCATCCAGAGTGCGAAAGCCCTGTGCAGAACACACAGCAGAGTTACAGGGATTTTGTTTTCAGTAATCCTGAATAAGAGATGCCACAGAACCTAGAATCCAGCTCTGCCACTGATATGGTGTAATAGGAATGACAAAGCATGATGCCTTGTTTGTATTATTGTCCTAATTCACCCTGAAAATCATATACAATGCTGAGTAGGTACCATTTTTTCATTACCAGATACAAGCATACCTCAAAGCACGTGAGCATTCATTTACACATACATGCACACAAAGATGGTCATGGTGTTGCAACTAGAAAACACTGATTCAGTATGAATCTGACCCTTTTGCCAGATAAGACGGCCAATACTGTTACTACTGGTAATAAAGGAAAAAAGATTGATACAAATAACTGTTAACATGTTTTATCATTATATACACTGTAAGATAGGAGAAGAGGACACTGGCGTTATGTGTTCAATATACCGGAGGTGCGATTGGCCCCCTCACTCCTGGCCTTCTGAAGGGCCTTGAAGACCTGGTTCTGCCACTTGGCCTGGGGTGGGGAGGGAATACTTCATGCTGGGGGATGGCTAGCCCCGTAGTGGCCAGCTCTCCGCAGCTTGATTTGCCATCTGCTTGGATCTTCCTTTCTTTAGTATTGTTTTAAATTTTGGATGTTTTATGTGTTTTAGATATATTTATAGTTTTAATGTTTTTTGTAAGTCGCCCAGAGTCCCCTATTGTGGGTAAGATGGGCAGCAGAGAAATCCAATTAAATAAATAAATAAATAAATAAATAAATAAATAAATAAATAAATAAAATAGACAGTACAAAATCTCCAGATAAGGCCCCCTGAATAAATCACAACTAAAACAGTAGCAATACTAATATATAAACTCATATATAGTGCCTTGTAGCAATGATATATAACATGAAATAGAAAGCTATGACCACAGAGATCATTGCTATATAGAGGAGAAAGAATTACCTGCTGGTACCACATCTGGCTAGTCTTTACTCCTGCTCCCCATATATTGGAAAATAATTCTAGCACTGAGACACTGTCACTGATGTGGTCAAGTTTTCGAAGATGCCCACTCTCCAGGATTTCTACAATCTTTTCTGCCATCTGCTTCCCAATTCCAGGAATCATACAGGCTTCCTGAAGAAAACCAATGAAACAGCAACAGTTCAAAGAAAAGCTGCAAGGCTGATTTACTCTGAGTATTTTGTGTATGCTGGGTTTAATTATCCCTAGAGCGTATCCAACTTTCTAATACAGACACAATCCCAAGAAACCATGTTTAGCATTTAGAAAACTATGCCAATTTTACAAACAATTCTTTGTATCTTTTACTTTTGGCCTATAAATCTTTGTCCTAATCTCAAGGCAGCTGCAGCCTTTCTCTGTACTATTTTTAAAAGATCAGAAGTGTAGCCTAGTCTTTTACTAATTCTACAATGTAAAATACTTTCCAAACAGCAGGATGGAATAATAGGGATATATAAGCAGGATGCAGGCCACTAGCTATCTGAACTTATTACTTGTCTGTGTAGCATTAAATAGAACACAACCTGGAACTTTTCCTGCTGAAAAAAAAATACTAAGCCAGAAATGTGCAGATACCTTGGAGAAAGTAGAAATATAATAGAAAAACAGACATGCTTGGTAAGGTTTGTCTCATTTACCTGGTAAGATGTGACTGGTTTATGATAACTCTTGAGTGCATTAATAGCTTTTGAGTAGCTTAGACCCCTCCACTTGTCTCCCTGGACAGAATAGGCTTTTGCCAGCACTTCCAGCTTCTCTGTAATGCACTGATTATGATTACTTTTCTTGCTTTCAGAAGACTGAGCACAAACCCACTTGCCACGAGAAAGGGACACTGACAAGTCTTCTGACAAAGTGTTCAGGTCTTGGCCTGACCTCAGTGCTTTCAGTTCTTCCAGAGTGACAACAGCTTTGTCCTCTACAATTTCTTCATCATCTAACATACTCTTTGAGATAGACAGAACAAGCAGAAGAAGTAGTAATGAAATATAATGATCATTTATCCAATCACAAAATATGAGTTCATTCTGCAACAATATATAAACACTCTAAAATACAGAGCACAATTCTTTATTTTCATTGTTTCTTTTCTAATATTTGTATTGCTTTTATCTTGTTAAAAAATTCTTCATAAAAATTATATTAAATAAAAATAAAAACAAAATACAGAGCACAATTAAGACCCATGAGAAATAATCACCGAAGCCCAGAGTCAAAGCAAATATCAACTGAACTAGCAGTTTCATATCTACAATTTATGCCCCTAGTAACAGTGATCAAGAACTAGGAAGCACAGATGGCAAAATATCTGGGATGACCAAAATACAATATCTGGGATGACCAAAAACATGCTCTATGTTTTAAAGCGGTGGTGAAAAGTAATAATGAATAATATTTTGTTCCAAGTTATAGTAGTTAGTAGGTATTTGCCACCTCCATATTCTATAGCCATGAGGAGGCACCAAAATTCCATATAACACACATTGGGTATTCTGTTGGGAAGCTCAGAATATAAAAATATTGAACAATAGCTCTCACTTTTTATTCAGTGTGGTCAAAATACTATAAGGAGGTCTTTAGGAACTATATATGATGCAACTAGAATATTATGAAAGAATATAATATGCCAAAAACGTTAAAGCGAACAACAGTATACTTTGAAAGAGAGCTGCATGATGCCATGTCATGAATATATCCTTCTAGAAATAATTTGTTAAATGTTATTTTCTTATTTCCTTATATTTGTGATTTTCAAATAGAGTAAAATCAAGTTTCCTTGAAAAACAAACATAAAATAAATAAAAGAAACATGTTTTATGAGCCTAGTTCTACTAAGGATATTTTAATTTTTATTCAGTTTGGTTTGTTTATTTAAATATTTAAATAAAAATGTATAAATAAAAAACCTTTTGGATTTTTTTTTTAAAAAAGGTGTAAACCAAGTAATTTGTTTTCACAACCCCAAATAGTACAGTGTTTCCAAACCTTAGATGGAGTTTGGCACTGGCTACCTTTAACAGAAAAACCCTGGCTTAGCCTAAAAAATGTTCAAAGACAAAATGTGTAAAACCACTAACCAGGCTCACCTGTGTGGCTTCCTGCTGATCCAAGAAATTTACTGTATTGCAGAAAGAGGTGGTCTCTGTGTTTGATTCTGCTTTCAGTTCCTTAACTGTATTCTCTGCTTTGGGGTGAACCTTCTCCTCCTCCAGCAATGGTGAGTGTCCCATTGAAAAGCCTGTCACATCCAGATATCTGCCAAGAATCAACAGACAACAAATAAGTATAATTGGATTTGGGGCATTCCTCTTACCAACTAAAGACAATCTAAGACCAACATATAACAGGGCTGGGAAATTCATTTGAGAAATATTCTTCAGAAAGACATGTGATTTTTTTCAGAGCTTGTCTTAGTGAAGTATCTGTCCTGATTTCCAAATGTTTCATGTTTAACTACTAAAGAGGCACATGCTGAGATGAAAATATCATATACACTTGCATTCTATTTGTCACACAGCTACATATTTGTAATGATACAGAACCAATTCTAAGCTTTCTTCTGTATTCTTGGGCCTCCTGTACATACCACTGGCCTCTCTTTCAACTATTTATTTTATTTATTTATTTATACATCACACTTATATAGCCCATCTCATACAAAGCAACTCTGGGTGGCTATACAAATGTAACATAAATGTAACATAAACTATGTTACACTGTTCACCATAGCAACCACACACTGGTACAGTTCAGTGCAAAAGTTTAGGCACTCCTGTCAAATTATAAAATTTCAGCAAATTCATAAGGTAACAGAAATCAAACATATTTTTCTGAAAATTTGAATGCTTACTTATTATTTATGTGCAGTTGTTGATAAATTCAAAGTAAGAAAACAGTGAATATAGCCAATGCACAAGTTTGGGTGTCCTTTCAATATTTTGTATCATCTCCTTTAGCCAAAATTACAGCTTCCAAATGTTTTCCTGTAGCTAAGCTGTTTTATTCTTGTTTTGGAATTTTTTCCTCACTTTTTCTTGCAGAATTCTCCTAGTTCAGAAACATTCTTAGGTCTCCTTATGCGTGCTGTATGTTTGAGATCTCCTCACACATATTCAATAATAATATTTACGTTTTGGGGACTATGAAGCCCATTTCAAACAAATCAACAAATAAATCAAATATGTACTTAATAAGAAATACATATTTGATTCAGAGGCATGTTTTGGACTGCTCTCTTGCTGAAATATCCAGTAAATCTTCAGCTTAATTTTTTTTTAACTCCCTCAGTAGTTTCATGTAAATGCTAAACAGCAGAGAAGACAGAATCCCACAGAACACCATGTGTGAATGATCTATGTTTGAGCAGCAGTCTCCCCGCATCACCTTCTGGGATAATTCTGACAGGAAGGACCGGAACCACTGCAAAACAGTGCTCCCAAGGCCTAACCTTGCCATACAACCCACTGACCAGAAGGATACCATGATCAATGGTATCAGAAGCTGCTGAGAGGTCCAAGGTAAATAGCAGGATTACATTCCACCCATATAGTTTCCTCTTAGCTCATCTACTATGGTGACCAAAATAAGTTCAGTGTCATATCCCAAATGGAATCTCAAGTAAATGGCTTCAGAAAATCAGCATCCAGATCTCCAAGGCCACCACTTTCTCAATCACTTTACCAAAGAATGGGATATTTGAGATTATACTAAAAATATTGAATAAAGTTCTTTTTTTCTTTTGCATTTTGAAGATGGACTATCAGTTTTGCATAAATTTTCCCCATTCAAACAGGATAAAATGTTTAAGAGAAAGACCTACTTCTCTGGGATGAAGAGTCTATAGCCAGTAGTGTTCAAGATCTGCTGTGCTGTAATACAAGAACTTAGCCATGATGCCTTAACCAGTTGCAATCCCTGAGGCAACCTTTTGAGTTTGAGGAGCCGAAAAGCCCGATCAAAATCCATGTCTTCATCTACTATGACATGTGTTACATCTGGGGAAAGCTGGCTGCAGATATGTCCTCCATTGTGGATGATTTGCTTATGGAAGATCTCAGCCCTGGCCTGGCCAATTCCTGCTTGCAACACATAAGCTGTGATTGGCTCCAACCACCCTGCTAAAAATACCAGAGAGAAAGATGATCAGCAAGATAGAATTAGGTTACAAACCTTTTCAGAGTGAAGGAAATCTGATCACTTGATGAAGCACAGCGAAGGCTAGTGGTTTTATAACATACAGTCACTATTATATCACTGCATTGTAGAGATTGAACTTTTCAAAGGTTAAGTCATTTCCCTGAAAGGCAACAATTTACCATAAAATTAAACCACAGGAATTAACAGCAGAGCAAGCCACACCATCTTATAAATTCACATGACTAGAGTCAGAAAGAAAAAACTCACCTTGCTGATTCCTGGTTTCTTCTTTCCAAATCTTTAAAGGCACTGTCTGTATATCATGTCTCAACTTTCTTCGTTTGGGGAAAGCTTTGACAATTCCTTGAGGTTCCATAGGTCATAGATGCCTCCTTCCCTAACAGGGGTATGCAGTCTTGCTGAAGATGTAAGAAGGAAAAGTAAAAATAACACTGTACTCTAATGACAGGTAACCCTTAACAACAGGTATCCTTCTGTCAATGTTCCATCATTCCAGAGCAGATGAACAGTTCTGGTACATATCCCACTCAGTCACTCACAGAAATGTATCCTCTTCACCATGCCAAATCTAATACATCTGAAGATCAATAAAATTCATGTTTCACAATTTATGTACATGGTAATTATATATCACCGTTTCCTGACATGTCTTTGCAGGTGTCACTTTATTATATATTTTCTACCACACCTATACTGGGAATGTTTTACTGCAGGTTAGGGAATCTGTGGCTCTCCGAATGTAGCTGAACTCTAGTTTCCAGCAGGTCAACGATTAGAAATGTTGGAAACTGGAGTTCAGCAATACCTGGAAAACAACAGGTTTCTGATCCTTGATTTACAAAATATGAGAGCCCTACCCATGTCACGAAGTCACAAATTATGATTCAATTCAGAGTAATGTAACTGCGTAAAGATTCAGTTCAGAGTAACAGTATCAGCTCTACAGAGTTAAATCTGATACCAAGAAACTGATCAAACCTCCCTGTAACTTATTGCTGCAAGTTCCCCACTCTTCAACAGTGGTGCTCTTGAAGTCACCAGCTTCCTCTTGACACTCATGCGCTACATAGTGACACCATTGTTGTTAATGGACTAGAAATCAAGCAGATACTTGACCTTTGGTCCATTACAAAGTGTCCATGACTGATTGAATAAACAAGCTAGGAAATGGGGGCACAAATCTAAATTCACATTCATAGTGGTTCATACAGTGGGTATCACTGTAACGGGTCAAAAGCTGAAAAGTCAATAATTCCCTAACTCACTACAATATTGCTGCCATCAGGACATACTGCAGCCAAACCCATGAATAAAAGACTGGATGGGAAGTTAGCAGCTGCAATAATGCTACTGCTATATTTTCTTTGTAGGCAAGTTATCCCTCACAGCATATGGGCCTCAGCAAATGCCCTCAAATGTTAGTGCAGATGCCAAGTGTGACTCCAAGAACAACAACAAAAAAGGCAAGTAGAGCAGGAATAAACAAAGAGGATTATATTTGAATCTACAACCAAAGACTCTGCTGCAGCATTAAAGGAATAGCGAAAGAGCTGAGTTAAAGATCTCCAGAAAAGTGGGGTCCAAAAAGACTGGAAAGAACAACTATGCTGGTGTCACACAGATGCCATGAGAAAAACTTGAAGGAGCAAAGCATAAATAGCATTTTTTGAGGTAGTAGTAGACCTTGAAATGACTAGTAGCAGTGTAACTGGAGGAGCAAAGTTCAAAAGGACAAAGGGAGAAACAAAGCCATGGAGAATGTACATGGTAAGAACAAGAAGACAGCCTTTGTACTGGATCCAAAAAATAACAAAATTGTCTTTGGATTGAAAAAAAAGGCCATTATATGTTCAGAGTAAGAGTTAATCATTCTGACATCATAACACAAACAGATGTGAGAGAACAACTGTAAGTAAGCAGGTGAGAGAAGATTGCAAAAGGCCTGTATTTTTGCAATGCTGTATGGGGGAGTAATACAACTTGGGTATAAAGGAGAAAAGCAGAGAAGTTGAGTTTGCAAAAAAAAAAAAAAAAAGTATTTAAGCAGAAATGTTAAGGAGACAGCTGGAAACATGGAGGGAATAACTCTGGGATGGAGAATCAGTGTTGGATATCATCTGCATATGGGTGCTACTGAAAATCATGGGATTTCACAAGATCATCTTGGGATAGCGTGTAGAAAAAAAAACTAGCTTGGAAGAATTTTGACTAGAAAGCAAATGGTTGTATATTGTTTTCCTGTTTAGGAAAGGTATCATATATGATACAGTCCTTAATGTAACTTTCCTTGAAATGTCTAGTTGGCCTTATTTTAGAAGAGTAGAGCCCTAAATTTAGAGGGAGCAAGTACAATATGGTGCTTATGTTCCATAAATACAGACTTTAAATTGGGAAATATTTTATGAATATGGAGCCCACATCATGAGTCAGACCACTGGTCCACCTAGCCCAGCGATGTCAACACTGTTGGGCTAAGTTCTTTTTGACAGTTTTCCTGGTCAAGCTAAAGACACCAGAGACTGAACCTAGGATTTTCTGCATACAAAGCATGTGCTCAAAAACTGTAAGCTATGGTTCTTCCATTCCAGATTCAATTTTCAACCTCTTTTATTAAAAGGATATTGGGTAGCCATGCTGTTGGAAATCACTGCCAGAGTTGCAAAATACTTCACTGGAGAATCTAATTTTGTGCAATTTTTATCCTGGAAATTGTGATCAAAGCCTCTGAGAAAACCACCAATGAAAAGTATAGCAGCTAAAAATAGCAATAATAATATGAATATTTTTACTTTTAAGTATTATGTCATTGTTATATTTTAAACGAAATGGCACAGTTCTTCATTAGAACCAGTGGACAATTTGGTCAGGAGCTGAAGCTAAATATATCAGCAGTGCATTAACTTGATTTAAAATAAAAGTGTGTCTAAAAGTAATCTCCCACGCCTACCCCCAGAACAGCCTTTCTTAATTTAGTGTTACTCAGATGCACTTCCCATAAACGCTGGCTTACACGACATGCCGGCCAGGGATTACAGCACTTGAAGTCAATGCAAATTGTGGGACGCCGCCCTAGAGGGAGTGCGGAGACCCTAAACTTGCTTGCGTCTCTTCGGAGCGCTGCACTAACCCGGGTTCGGTTCATCAGAGTCCAGAGACCACCAATTTAAGCGCTTCGAAGTTGGGAGGCGGGAAGAGAGCGAGCTAAAGATTCCTGACAGCCATCGCCAAACCACCGCGGTGCTTCTCCACCCTACTGCCGCCGCCCCTGCCGCGGCTTTCCCAGGCGATTGCGGGGCAACCGCGCCGCCCTGCGCCGCTGTCTTATCCCACCCATCCACCTACGTTGCCCCTCTGGCTGGAGAAGGGAAGGCCTTTGCGCAACGGCGAGAGGGAGACCGAGGAGAACGATACTGATGGTAACGTTCACTTACCGACAGTACCGCTCTGGCGCAAGAACGACGTGCGCGCGGCGATTTCTTCCGTGTCACGGCCGAAGGGCCGGAAGACCAGGAGGGTTGCCTTGGTAACGTACCTAGCAAAGCCGCAAGATGGCTGGGCCAAGCTGGCTGGAGCGGTTGCGCGCGGCTCGCAAGACCGCCCTGCTCACGGATGGTAATGGGGCCGGGGGGCTGGGATTATGGTGATCTGGGGAAATGACCTGCCGGTCATGGGCATGTGGGCAGCGATGAAGTTGGGGAGCTTTCTAAGGTGCTCGATGGGGGAAGCCCTGCAGTTCTGTCCTCCAGGGCGCGAGGAGGCTGTAGCCCCGTGCTGCGTTCGCTTTTGGGCGAACCGACCCCAGGGAGACTAGTAGGAATCAGCTGAAGATCACACTTTAAATCTCTTAAAAGCTTTTTTTTTAAGTAGTGGAAAACATTCCCGAGTCTGTTTATGTCAAACTGGACTGTATTCGCCACTGTGGGGTGCATGTGGAAACCAACTGTTAACACTGGTGTTTACTTCCACCAAAACTTGCACTGAATAGATTTGGATGATTTGAATGGAGGGTTGTAGGGCATTCGGGGTCTCTAAAAGCCACTCTGGCCAAGCAGGGGAAAGTGTATATTGAGTCTGCGGGATGGGACTTCCTCCTATTTCTCTTCCTTAGGCCCACCCATCCTGTGCTCTCTTCAGGTAAACGAAAAATCCATTACTTGTTTGAGGATGGAAAGGAGATGGCAGAAGAGTATGACCTGAAAACACACCAGCTGCTCTGTAAGCCAGCCAACCTTACTTGCTTCTAGTTAAACATTGGAAATGTGAATGGTACAGGTAGATCCGAAATACGGGTTTGGCCTTTAATAATCTTGCACCTTTTGCAGGTCAGTAAAGCAAACTTTATGTTACTCACATGAAAGAGACCCATATTAGGAAAGGGCAGTGAAACCAATGTTGGCCTTTGAGAATACAGGGCTAAGCTACCTGACCTTACCTGTTTCCTTATCCACAGCATTAACCCTAAGCATTGATGTCTGAGCCAGGGAAGTTTGTACTATATGATAAAACTTAGAAGTTAATCCCCTGATTATATTGGTATTGCTCCTGAGATTGTGACAGGCTTCTGTCATACTTCTCTTGACAAAACTATACAAGCAGATGCAAGCAGGGATTCAAAGGCACAACACTGTGATAGGGGTTTTTTGAGAGAATTTGAGCATATGCTGTGGATCAAATGCAAGCCCTAGTTATTGTGAAATCAAAGTTTAAATTCTTGCACCCTTCTGTCCCATGTGTATACAGGTAATCCTCATTTAACAACCATTCATTCAGTGACCATTTGAAGTTACGATGGCACTGAATGAAGGGATTTACAATCAGTCCTTGAAGTTCGAGCCATCCAAATGCTCCTGCAATCATGTGAACAAAATTCAGGCCCAACCACATTTACAACCACCTCCCTGCCGCCCCCTCATCATCTTTGTCTGCCTCCTCTCTGCTGGGCTCACCATCCCGGCCACATGCAGGAGAGGTGGCGTGGAAACATCCCGCAGGCCGGTGGATGAGAGCTATGGGCAGGTGGGTGTGTGCTGCCCCATGTGCCACTACCAGCTGGATCCTTCTTTTGCACTGGCCTCCTTTCACATGCTGGCCAGGTCCTCCTTTTGCAAAAGAAGGCCCTGGCTGTTGCATGAAGAGGCCCTGGCCAGCGTGCAAAAGAAGGCCCTGGCTGGCATGCAATAGAAGGCTGGCGCAAAAGAAGGCCCCAGCCAGTAGTGGCATGCAGTGGGGTGGTGTGCAGGCAAGACCAGGTGGCAGGGGCAGCTGGCAGCAGCAGCAGGTAGGCAGGCAGCTGAAAGGGCAGAGATGGGGGGAGATAGGGGGATGAGGGGAGTTGGAGGCAGTCCCTTATCTTTTTCCAAGTATGGTTTGGATCCAGGTGGGTCCTCACCTAATGACTGCATGGGATTCACTCTACAACAGTAACTTGGATTGCCAGGATTGCCATCGCTAAGGATAGTGGTCATGTGACATTTCACTTAATGACTGCATCACTTAGCAACAGAATTGCCAGCCCATTCTTGGTGGGGGGAGGGACAATTCCAACTGTCCCTTGTTTTGGAAATAGACTACTCAGGTTGTTTGCTTTTAAACTATTTTTTACAATGTGCAGTAGCACTTCCAAAACCAGTGCCCTGAGCATGAATATCTGAACTGGAAAGTTTGTCAATGTGTGTTGGCATCTATAAGACTGGAACCTGGATCAACTAGACTAAGACTTTGCAATGTTTCAGATTTGAAGGAAAAAAAGTGCTTTGGAGTATATTAGCATGTTTGTAAAACACCTGTCTGCAACTCCTGTAAACAACTATGTCTTTTCCCAGAATAGTGCAGTTGCCCTATTCAACTATGGCAAAATCCCAGGGAAATATGCATGTGATTTAACAAATTGCATGCAGATGCTCTGTGTTCTGAAGCAATATTTTGCTTTTGCATCTGAAATGCTATACAGCCCATCAGGACAAAGCTAGCAAGTTGCACATGTTGAAGCTCAGGGCCAGCAGTTTTAAATGCTCTTTCACCACATGGATCCTCTTCATGTGATTAATGTGTATAGAAGACTACAGGTAGTCCCTGGGTTGCAACAGCAATTTGGACTGGAACTGCTGTCACTAAGTGACATAGTCGTAAAGTGTGATGTCACTTGACCATGTCACTTAGCAATGGCAGTCCTGGTTGCCATTGTTAAGTGAGGTCCGCACAAATAGTTAAGCAAGGACCTCATGCGACCACGACTTCCAACTTCCTGCCAGCTTCCCCCATTGACTTTGCTCGTGGGAAGCCGGCAGGGAATGTTGGAAATTGTGATCATGTGACCATGGCTCACTGCAACATAATCACGAGCCAGGCACTGAGCACCCATATTGCAATCACATGACTGTGGAGACACTGTGACGGCCAGAACTCCAAGGACCCATCCTAAATCCCCCTCATTCAGTGCTGTTGCAAATTTGAATGGTTGCTGAATGAGTGGTCATAACCTGAGGACGCATCTGTATTCTCTTTCTGCAAAAAGGGAACAGGCATAATTAAGAATAAACTGACATCAAAAGTAACTTGACCTAACTTGCTGTATTCCAGTCACATAGCATCTCTTGCTATTTTGTTAATATCCTAATTGAGATTATTTTCCTGAAAAAATAAATCTATTTTTTTTTCTTTGCCCTTGTCATTTCTGGGCAGTAAGAAAATGGAGAGAGAAGAATGCCCTGGGTGCATATGGCAACTGGGAGGTTGAAGTGGGAGAACCCAAATTGTTTGCAGCAGGTGCATTGGACCGTGAACTCATAAAGGAGAGCAGTACCAATGTAAATACAGTATTTATATCTCAGCATTTGACATTAGAGAAAATATATTTTGTCCAATTTATCTACCTTGATTTTTATTAATTTAGAAAATAGTATGTAAGACTTTCTTCCTATATCAATTTGCATGACTAATCCAGAATGTTAGAAATGTCCATTATACTCTTCCTTTCTACTTTGCCTCTGACCATTCTTTTCCTATATATTAAGATTTGTTTGTTTATTAAATGTGTATTCATGTTTTTCCTCCAGGAGTTCAGCTCAGCTTACAAAGCATTTGCTTCTTCCAATTTTTCCTCACAACATTCTTATGATGTAAGTTGAACTAAGAGATAGCAACCATCCTCAAGTCTCCTAGTGAGCTTCTATGTGATTTAAACAGAGAAATTTAAACTGAAAGCTCACAACTGTCAAGGAGAGCTGAACTAATGTTGAGTAGAGAAATTTTTGTAATATGAAAATCTTAATATGGGTCTTTTATGAGAGACTCATGTTCAAGTTCACCCTCAGCCATGGAAGGTCATTAAGTGACTTTGGGCCAGTCACTTTCTTTCAGCCCAAGTTACCTCATAGAGCTTTTGTTGTGGGGAAAAATGGGATGAAGGAGCACTTTGTATACCACTTTGAGCTCCTCAACAAAAGGTGGGATATACTTCTAACAAATAAATAAGAATGTTTTGAAAAATATTATTACACATACCAGCATGCAAGTGTTAAGCTTAGCATAGTAGTGATATGTCATTATATATGATCTTTTACAAATCAAAGGCAAATGTGTTGAATTATTTTTTTAAAAAAACAGATTTAGATTTTAACAAACCCAGCTTTACTTTAAAAACTGGATTTTTATTCATACTAATTGATAGTATGAACACATGAATCTGATGCTGAATGTGGCTCAAGGTCAGATTCCCTACATGAATCATAATAGGGCTGATGATATCAGGAGGAAGGGGTTTCAGGAGGGGAAGCCTAACTTCAGGGGCACTGCCATTCTCTGAGAGTGCTCTTCTGGGCAGAAGAAGGCAGTCCCACTACACAGAGAAAGGAAAGGAACCATCCATTCCTTCCAACATTTTGCATACCTTAGAAGGAACTGCCTTTCTCCAGATGAAGACAGTGGGGAGCATGACTTTCAATAAAAATACTATACATATACAAGTAATAAAAATATATGCAGAGATACAGAAGATAAAATAAACTTTAAACAAAATACATAGCAAGCTAAATATTGCAAGAGTGAAAACGTCTTCACTACAACTAATGGATGTTATCTTCAGAAAGGAGCTCCCATATTCAATCAAGCAAAATCTATAGAACTGGATTGGTTGCCATTCACTGTGCCTGGTGTGCTTCCAGATGTAGCGTTGTGTTGTGTTGTCCCATATAGTGTAGTGCAGTGTTTCTCAACTTCAGCACTTTTAAGATGTGTGGCTGGGGAATTCTGGGAACTGAAGTCCACAGATCTTAAAATTGCTGAGGTTGATGATGTATTGATTGCTTTAGGGAATGTAAATGCTCTCCACTCCTTTTATGGCTCTGGGCAATTTGAATGGCTTAAAAAGTACAATAAAACACTTATGAAAACATGTATAAAGCATAACATACAAAACATATCAGCTAAAACAGTTACATTATAAGACCTTGGGAAGTAAATATGTTTTCAGCCCTTTCCTAAATTGTAATGAGGAGGCATGCTTCAATTCCACCAGCAATGTATTCCATAACACAGGCCATAATTTAGCCAAAGATACCAAAAGCTAGATGATATTTTTATAAAAGATCTATGCTCTGCCTTATGGCTCTGCCTTAAAGTTAACAACTCTTTCCAATCGGAAGACTTAGGAAAATTCTGGATGTTCTCTATTGTGATATTTTTGCTTGACTTGCAGCAAGTAATGCCCGAGGAATATACACAAAACAGAAAATGTGTTTTATTTTGAACTCGCAACACATCACATTTCAGAAGTTATGCAAAATGTTGTGGGTGGGCCATGGTTTAGTAGAAACAAAACCTGGAGCATTTTTGATTTTCCAGGATTTGGTTGAAACAAAATCTACAGAGATTACAGAATGATTTTATGGGAATGTAGATCAAGTTTGGTGCATGTTCCCCTTCCTTTCCCTTCTGCAGCTTCCAGTGCAGCATATCTGATTAGTCCACCTGCCCCAATTTTTGCAACACTTCTCCCTGCCTCCTGTTAGCCACTGGCAGCGTTCTTGGTTTCTTTCTCCTTGTACACTTCCCCTTTTTGTCTGGAACAAGACAGTTCAGCTTCATTCAATATCCAATTGAAGTATGCATGTTTCATATATGTACAAATACCTGAACTATCCCATGTATGTGTATGAAGCATGTTCTATGTCTTGCATGTAGTTCTTTTACTGAATGAATTTTTGCTTGATTGCAGTTTCTTATGAAATGGACTTTTCTCACTCTTGTAAGAGACCACTTTTGATCTGTATCCATTTTTTGTTTCAATCTACATTCCTCTCTACCAAAACTTAATTTGTGTATCTGGGATGACAGTCCTCCCACTAAAGAATGTATTATATAAATGAAGAAAAGCACATGGGGAAGGTATTGAACAGACCCTGGCATCAGTGTTGCTTCAATTTAGATGACAGCCCAGCACTTGCATGCACAGTGTTCATGTTGTTGCAGTAAAGTTATTACAACTGCTGTCTATTTTAATTGAACAACATTGGGCTGAATTCCGTTTATCTTTTCTCTAGCCTGTCTTTATGCGAAAAGACACCAATAGCAGTTTCCAGTGGCGGATCCGAAACCTGCCATATCCTAAGGACGTCTACAGTGTTTCAGTAGAAAAGGATCAGCGCTGCTGTGTGGTCCACACAACAAATAAGAAGTCAGTAAACATAGGATTCACTCATGGTGGGATGAACATGTGTGAATTTGCAGGTAGTTTGTAGTGTGTGGAAATAATGATGTGCATTCCCTATTGCAACATTCTGAGTTTTCCTTTTCCTAATAGATGTATCGTTAGAAATCCTCAATCCCAGGTTTTTTATAGTATTTACACACAACACTATGCAGGTTATGATTTTTGAACAAGCCATAGTATCCTGGTTTGCACATACCCCTAATAGATAGGGTTGGATGTTACACTAACCCAAAAATAAACATCATTAATTTTATGTGTGAATCAAGCTATAGCCATGGAACAAAGAGTGTTTGATTTTCCTGTTTATTCCATTTTTATGCAATCCCTAATATTTACCCAGAGGTGGTGCTGTTGGCAAAGAGCTGCTCTTTTCGGTTTGGCCATTTGTGTTAGGCTAAAATTCTTCTGAGGGCAAAGAGTATAATTAATCAGTGGCAATAAAAGACTAGGGATATGGTCAGGACTTATCAAACATTTCACAATGAAGGCCAGACTACATTAACCTTATGGGCCATTCTGCTTAGCATCTTAGTTATCTCACTGGAACTGGCAGGTACAGAATTGGGTTCCTGAAGATCAGTAGACTTTCTCTTGATAGGCATGAAGATTCTTAAGTACTTGTTGATTTGAGCAGTCTTTGAATATCCTCAGCCTTCTGCAGAGTCTCATTTTAAGTCAGGATCACCAACAAATTTGATTTGTAGTAGATTAAGACAAACAGAGTACTCTTCCATACAAAATATAAGTGTAAATTTTGCTGTATGACATAGACTGGAGGTTATTGATAAGATGCCTTTAAAAAGGAACTAGACAAATTTATGACAAATAGGTCTGTTAGATATGATATTTAAATAAAAAAGTGTATTGAATCAAGTATCAATGACAGTTGCTAATAGGCAAAGAATAGGAGAAACCTGTTTCTTTCATGTCCTCCTTGAGGGCTGTCAACCCTAAAAAGAAGATGCAGTGTTAACCATGTAGCAGATCCAGTAAGAAATAATTTATTATATAGTAACCCAATGTATTTCAGACAATCCAACATATTTTGGACAATTCAGAAGCAATGTTACCATTGTTCCTAGCATATAAAATACAAACCTTTATAGATAGTTTTTTTAATTTTATTTTTGGAAAATGGATACTTTAATGAGCATAGGCATTTGAGATTTGCTTGCTCTGTTGTTGTTGTTCAGTCGTTAAGTCGTGTCCGACTCTTTGTGACCCCATAAACCATATCGTGCCAGGCCTTCCTGTCTTTCACTGCCTCCCTGAGTTTGCTCAGTTTCATGCTCACTGCTTCAGTGATGCTATCTAACCATCTCATCCTCTGCCGTCCCCTTCTCCTTTTGCCTTCAATCTTTCCCAGCATCAGGGTCTTTTCCAAAGAGTCCTCTCTTTGCATTAGGTGACCAAAGTATCTGAGCTTGAGCTTCATTATCAATCCTTCCAATGAGCAGACAGGGTTGATTTCCTTTAAGATTGACTGGCTTGACCTCCTAGCAGTCCAGGGGACTCTTAAGAGTCTTCTCCAGCACCACAGTTCAAAGGCATCAATTCTTCGGCACTCAGCCTTCTTTATGGTCCAGCTCTCACAGCCATACATTACTACTGGATCATAGCTTTGATTATGCGGATCTTTGTCGGCAAGGTGATGTCTCTGCTTTTTAATATGCTCTCTAGGTTTGCCATAGCTTTCCTCCCAAGGAGCAAGCGTCTTTTAATTTCATGGCTGCAGTCTCTGTCTGCGGTGATCTTGGAGCCCAAATAAATGAAGTCTGTTACTGCTTCCATTTCTACCCCTTCTATTTGCCAGGGCCATAGACTTGGATTACTGTGATGTTGAATGGTTTGCCTTGGATTCGCACTGAGATCATTCTGTCATTTTTGAGGTTGTACCCCATTACTGCCTTTCCTACTCTCTTATTGACTATGAGTGCTACTCCATTTCTTCTAAGGGATTCTTGCCCACAGTAGTAGATATAATGGTCACCTGAATTAAATTAACCCATTCCCATCCATTTTAATTCGCTGATTCCCAAGATGTCGATGTTCAATCTTGTCATCTCATGTTTGACCACATCCAGCTTGCCTTGGTTCATAGATCTTACATTCCAGGTTCCTATACAATATTGTTCTTTACAGCATCAGACCTTCTTTTCGCTTCCAGATACATCCACAGCTGAACATCTTTTTGGCTTTGGCCCAGCTGCTTCACTCTTTCTTGAGCTACTTGGAATTGCCCTCTGCTCTTCCCCAGTAGCATACTGGACACCTTCTGACCTGAGGGGCTCATCTTCCAGCATCATATCTTTTAGCCTTTTGACATTGTCCATGGGATTTTCTTGCCAAGGATACTGGAGTGGGTTGCCATTTCCTTCTCCAGTGGATCACATTTTGTCAGAACTCTCTGTCATGACCTGTCTGTCTTGGGTGGCCCTGCATGGCGTAGCTCATGGCTTCACTGAGTTATGCAAGCCCCTTCACCATGACAAGGCAGTGATCCATGAAGGGGTTGCTTGCCTTGCCCATTGGAAATCCCAGACATGGTTGAATAAAAATTCTAAAGTAAATCTCAATTACTCTGTCTACTAAAGAAAACAGGAAAAGTTGAATTACTGCTGCAACAAACAGAGCTTTTATATGATTCGTTCTGACTGGCCAATGGTAGAAACAAAGACTTAGCTCAATCACGTATTTTTCTAAGCCAAGGTTTAACTATGATTTATTGGTTAAATTATAATTGGCTGAATTCACATACTAATCCATTAACAATGGTGTATGAACATGGATATCTGCATGAGGTAAGTGGACAAATCACAACAGGTGTGCTACCATCATTATTTAAATGCTGCAACTTACATATTTGCATCTGATATTGGGATGCAACTATGGAATAGCAGTATTTGAATGATTACCATTACATAATTCATGTCATTTGGGTGCTATCACAGTTTACTGTGAACACCACTGTTTAAAAACCACAATGGCTGGCTTCACACACCATGCTTAGCCATAACCAAACAATCACATTATGTTCAAAGTGTTGTGTAAACCCTGCCAAACTAAGTAATAAGTAAGTCCTTATTGTGATCCTGCAGGGGTGCTCTTTTTTTCTTAAGATAGGAAATGGAATCTGAGCAGCTACAACGATCATCTGGCACATAACATCTAGCTAAAAATTCTACTTTCAGTGCAGTTCACTGAAATTTTGGAAAGCAGAAAGGTAACTGTTGCCTGAATATCTAATGTAATCAAAAACAGAGCAGGAAATACATTAGAAGTAGCTAAAGCCAAGTCCCCTTGAGTTCTATTTGCAAAGCAACTATTGTAACAAGAAAAGCTAACCTAGCACCCACAGCTGGGACAAAGTTAATGTCTTAAAGAATATTTCCAGTCTTTCAGCAATTTCGCGTTGTTTAAGAGAACATTCCAACTATTAGCTTCAGAAGTGGAATTGGCTTCTATCATAGGAATACATATTTTTCATTTATGGTAGTGTTGTTACAGAAATTCCTCCATAGCAAAGCTGCTAGGTTCTTTAGAACTTGGATTATAGGACTTTTGTGATTTTCCTATTATATGCCATTATTCATTGTAGTTTGCTCTTTATTGTGAAGAAAGCAGAAGATAAAATAACTTCAGTTCAGATACCTTGTGCTTTTTGCTAAAGCAACCAAAGCAGTGTATGTATGTTTGCATTTTATTCATTCTTCCATAAATTATTCTACTCTTTTACTGAAACTGAGTAGTCTAGATGGGAACTTGGGGATTTCCAGCTATTGTTAAACTACCAGCCACAGCAAACATGGAGACTGGGAAGGGATGCCTGGAGTTGTAGTTCAACAGCAGCTGGAGGCCCACAGGTTCCCCATCCCCATATTACATACTGTTCGGTTCATGTTAGTGGCCTGATCATGGGAGTTGTAAGAGACTATAGTTAATCCTTTAGGACAGGAATGAGCAACCCATAGGCTGCATGTGCTCCCCCCAGCCTTCCAAGATAAGCTACTAGAAATTGTTAGCAAAATTACCAATTTTCAGCAACTTTTGTTTTTAATTTTTTTTCTTAAAGGTGAAAATGGAAGAGGGAAGCCTCTTGGCAACAAATCACTGAAATGTCCTACCCTTAAATTCCTCCAAAACCCATCCAAAACTGTGCCACTTAAATTCAGCCATTTACTGTCAAATTTCAGCAATATGATTTTAGGGTAGGGGTCAGGGTTTCAGGGTAGAAATAAAATAGTTTGCCTCATAGAGGCTTCCAACTCCCATTCCCCCCCCCTTTTTAAAATACAGGCTGAAATATTGGCTCTGCTCTTCCTGTGATGTCATTTTCAGCTGGTTGGAAAAGCAGGTTGGGGCCCACAGTCCTGAGAAAGCTGTCTATCATGACTTTTGGAGAAGGGATGACAATGGCATAATGCTTATGACAATTCGAAATTTAGCAGATACAGCTTTTCCCAGGAAATATAACAAAGAAGAAAACTGGAGCTACTCAATGGCTACCATGCGATTGTAAAGGTGGAAGAGAACAGAGCTGCCCCAAAGGACTTTAAAAAGAAACTATTACCACCTACTCCCACTCATTCATAGTTGCCCCCTCTAGCCACAGCAAAAGGCTGTTCAAGTGGGATTTGCTCCAGTCCTCTTGCTGTAAAACAAATCCATTAAAGCAAACTTCCAAACAAACAGGCAAAGCCTCCTTGGCCACAGCAGATTCAATTATTGCAGGGCAAGGTAGCAGTTAACATTACGCTGGAACAGGCAAAACAGCAGATCTATTTTCCTTTGATCTTTCACAGATTTTAGTTGGAGCTCAGACCAGTATTTTTCCCACTGCCTCAGCCCTGTTTTGGGAGGGGGGGCAAAGTTGGTATTCTCAGTGTGGGCTCCATAGGCTCTTTGAAACACTGGGAACTTTTGGGAACTTCTTTTTTATTGTCTCAATCAGTAAGAAGTTAACACTTCCTTAACTTGTCTTTTGTGTTCATCTAATCTTTGCTGTTTAACCTTTGACATCTCCATTATTATCCATGTCTGCCACCTTTCCCAAATATACGCAAAAGGCTCCAAGCCCTGGGGTAACATTCCTCTCTAGCAGGCAAAGTTAGCCCAAGCTGGTTGGCCTTTGTATGCATTTTTGGTAGGACTTGGAAAATAAAGGGTTCATGTTTTGTGTAACACTAGTTCAACCAGTCAACCTCTGAGCAAAACTAACTTAATTGAGAAGGATTGCTCATGGGTTTGACATCCTGTTCATTTTGGAACACCAAAGACATTTCAGTAGTAGAGCATAATTCACAAGGGCAGAGTTCCAGCCCCCAAAGGAACTAAATGGCAGTCATATTTCATGGGGAGAAAGAATATTGGCTTCCAGTTTAAATTAAACTGAAATTGGCAGAAGATGGATCATTCTAAGTGCCTGATGGATATGATGGTGTAGGCACCATACATAATCAAGGTGATCAAAACTAAACTAACGTTCAAGCTGTTAGGGTTTCCTATCTACATTTTATCCTTGTGAGCCATAAGAATCTGTTTACCAAGGACCCCACAATCAAGTTTGGAAAGCACAAATGTTACTTGTTTTGTGTATGTGTGGGCCTTCGGATCAGAGTTAATTCCTTGCAACTGCCTGGACTAGTTCCTGCAGTTTTCTTGGCAAGGTTTTTTGGAAGTGGCGTGCCATTGCCTCCTTCCTAGGGCTGAGAGAGGCTGGCCCAGTCACCAGCTGGTTTTGTGTCTAAGGTGGGACTAAAACTCACCGTCTCCAAGTTTGTAGTCTGATACCTTAACCACTACACCAAACTGGTTCTCTGCTACTTAATATTACTTATTTTTAAAAAATGAATGCTGATTATGGTTTTTAATTAAAACTAGGGTTACCATCCTGGGCTGCAAGAATCCAGAATTCTGCAACCCAGATATGATCATCCTAATCAACATTTATTTAATGTGCATATGAGAAATTATTTTAGAGAAAGCATATAGTCTATTGCAGCAGGCGCCATCTTAATTGCATCCCCCTTCTCTCACACAGGAAGGAATATCTTAGGAAAATGCTTGCTATTGCAGTTTTTAGTATGTGGCTATATTTAAAAACAAAATCTACTCGTCAAATTAACAGAGACATATGTTCAGTCAGATTTTTAAATGTAACTCATTAATTAGTCAATTTGTGTATCTTACTATATTAAAAATAATCCTAACAGTCTGAATGGAAGATACTCAACTTCTAACCCTTGGAACAATTCTGCAGTTTCCCTCATATAAAAGTATAGTTCAGGTATTATTTGTCTTCCATTTGTGAAGAAATTAATTTTCCTTACTTTCATGTCCATGTTTACCTTCAGGTACTACAAGAAATTCACCATTCCTGATTTAGACAGATTCCAGCTGCCTTTGGACAGCACTGCTTTGAGCTTTACTCATGCCAACAATACATTGATCATCACAGTAAGTTCTCTTAAAGTTAACCTGCCAACATTAGCATATTACTGCTTGCAGGCCTCTTTTGTTTTGCTGCCTTTATAAAACTTGAGGAAACATATGTGGACAGAAATGGCCTATGGATAAAAGTTAAGAATCAGAGCTATACCAATGAGGCTTATGAGGGAAAAATAAATTCATACTGCTATTCCTGCTTCAAAGTTTTAATGACAACTCTGCATATTTTTTATTTCTAACCTGAAACAATTTTTAATCTCTTTCAATGATACTCAGTATAGAAACACTTCTTTCTTCAGTGCACAGGGAGGTACCCCTGTGTACTGTGTAAGTAGCTGGAAAAGTTCGTGCACAATTTGCCATGGGATATTTCACAGTGCAGTAGGATAAATAGGATTAAAAGTAAGGCAGATTTCAAAATCTGAACTGATAATGTGCATTAAAAGGAATGCATTTGAGATACAGCCTTATATTCTAGATATTATATCTTAAATGACTGAAAATGAATATGAGAGCATGATATTTCAATGATTTTGCTTCTTCTTTTTCAATGTTCCATCTCTTTTGCAAATGAGGTACTTTGTTTATAGCATTTCGGTTCATGCTAGCAGAGATTCAGGCTATTTTCTCTTCTGTAGTATCAAAAGCCAACAGAAATACTGGCTGCAGAAGAGGAGCTGCAAAAAGAGCTAAAGAAGATCAAAGCTGCTAATAATGGGGAAGGAGACTGCAAGACACAGTAGTCAACAATTGCAGAATGCATTGTCTGTACATATTAAATAAATGTGCTGAACAGGGATCATTCATTCATTCTGTTTATACCCTGCCACGATTCTACAGGAGTCTGGGTGGATTACAAACATTAAAATGTTGCAGTTGAATAGTATCTAAAAACCTAAAATGAAACAAACTGGAAAACCCAAAAATCCAGAAAGGACCTCTTAAGGAGGGAATATGCCACAGCCTCTAAGACTCCCAGCAGCACCTACTCTAGCTGCTGCATTGACAATCTTCTAGATCCAGGGAATAACACCCACCCACCCCTGACTACCCTCAGTGTGCTTCACAAGCTGCACTGGATGCCAGTTTTTTTCCAGGTGCAATTCTAGGTGCTTGTTATGACCTATAAAGCCTTACATGGCACAAGGCCTGGTTACTGGAGAGACCATGGTATCACCTGTGGTGTCAGCCCAGCTGGCTCAATCTGGCAAGGTTTATGTGCTACAGGTTCCTTTGATCAACCAGTGCTGTCTATTGGGATCTCAGAAGCATGCCTTCTCTATCATGGTGCCTACACTCCAGAATGGGGTTCCTCCTAAAACCCAGCAGGCTGCCACCCTGATGGCATTCTGGCAGGTCTTAATGACTTGGCTGTTCTCTGAGGCTTCAGGCTAGGGTGGTTGGAGCCCCTTGCTGGGTGTATGGTATGTGTTGTTGACCAGATGTGCCATTTTGTTTATTGCTATGTCTTTTTCTGTATTGTGTTGCTTTATGCTTGAGCAGTCCAGAATCAATTGGAGTCAGACAGGGTCTACACTGATAAATACATACCTGAAGCAACTGTGAGGGACAAGGGTCCAGACCACAGGTAACAGAGGACATCCTAGAGAGCACCTAAAGAATCCCAGTTAACCCGGCAAGACATTTCAATCAAAACTAGACAATATTGAGGCAGAGCCAAGAAAATCTGAACAGCTTTATGGCAAAGTGCTATGCTAACTGGTCACAACAGCTAGGAGGAACCTCTTGCAATTGGCTCTTTCCCCAAAGGGAATTAACCATCCTGAAAATAGCTTCTGGATGATAGCCTGCCAATACAAGAGAGGAGAAGTAGGAATGCTTCACCTCTCTTATAACTATGGTACAGACTCAAATCTGGGCATATACTTGTGCTCAGTTTCATTCTTTGTATTCCTCCACCTATTTTCCAGGCATTGCTGCCTATGCTTCCAATGGCACTCCAAAAACCAGGGGCCACCCAGGATAAGCCAACAGAGAATGGCTGCTCAGAAGCAATTTCACTGAGGGCTCAAGTTGCCTCATGTTGTTAGCAGTGAATCAGGCACTCAGTAGACTCATGTATCAGATTGTCAAGTGCCCACCAGAAACTATCCAGATCCAAAAGTGCCTGAGGTGGACCCTCTGAATGGGCATGACCATGTGGAGGTCATGAGTAGCCATCAGTTGAAGCTAGACCAAGAAATGATCTGACCATGACAAAGGGGTAATGGTAATACTTTCCATATCCAGGCTTCAACTGGTCTGAAGCAAAAACTAGGTGCAATACATGGCCACTATGTGTATTAGTCCAAAATTACCTGGGACAAGCCCATGGTTACCATAATATGGCCAGTTAGTATCTTCTGCCATATCACCCCTGGTCCAACACTGCTAGGATATAGCAGCTACACTCCCATTCACACAACTTGCTCACCCCATGTAAAAGCTGGTATTAACTCAATTCCCAAACTAAAACATCACCTGTCACTCAACCTACTGATGGAGTCAGCAACTAGGCAAACCACTCAACCAAACCCCTAATCAACATTTTGCAGTTTTACTTAGCAAACCGCTTCACTTAATGACCAAGTTGCAGGTCCCAATTGTGGTCGCTAAACGACTAGCTGTAATTTTCAGCGCATTCTAGTATGCCTATACAAGGTGATGTGAATATAGTACACACATACTTTCTCCCACTGTCTTGGGCACTACCTCCTTACTTCTCTGACCCTTACCCTTACTGGGGGTCAGTATTTCTTCACTCCCCTTGGCTCTCACCTGAGAGACTGCCCCCTTCCAGTTATAGGAGAACAAATCACCCCTCTAGGCAGCAGCAGGATATCACCAGCAGGTGCATCCAAAACACTGGCATCATAGGAGTTCCCCAGGAAACTACATCCACCACCTCAGGCCTTGCAACACTGGACTACTAGTAGGTGTAGTCCCAAGGTCCCTTGTCCAACTCCCAGCAACCTGAATGCCCCACATTCTGCTCTGTGCCAACTGGCAACTCTCAAGTATCTGAATGGCTGATTTAGGCAGATGATTAGAGACCTAAAATCCCAACCTGCTGCCAGCCCACTGAGGCCCCTCAATCTGGCCACTATTGCCACCTTAATGGAGGAGGGAACTCCTTCCTGGAAAGTCTCAAATCTAGTCCTAAGTCCTATCAAATACCACTCTCCCTCCCTCCAGTCCAGTTCCACTACCCCCCTGTTGTTGTAGGTCTGGGAGATAGAGAATAACACAGTAGTTCTGTTCCATTTCTGTCACTGTCAACATTGCCATATCTGGAATTTCTGAAGTCAATTTCAGGGCCAACTCCTAGCATCTGCTTTTAAAGTTTGTTTCCAAAATTACATAGCCACTTTCTTATACTATAGGATGTGATTTGTCTTATATTTTTATTACTTATCCTGAGGCCCTATTAAGTTTATCTCTTACAGCATACCAGCATTTGAACCACAGTGATAACCCTATGCAAATATTTTGTTTTAAAATAAAAAGATTTTCATGATATTGTCCTTGTTTCCCAATCCTTCATGCATGGAAGAATATCCAAAGTGTGTAATCCAATTTGTTCATCTTTCATTCTACTAAAAAACAATTTCCCTTTATCTCAATTATACAATTTTGTATATCAGACATTAGTTGAATGAATGAATGAATGAATGAGTGAGTGAGTGAGTGAGTGCCTGTGCTTCAGACACTTTTTCACTCAATTCTACAAATAGAATACATTTCTATCTTACACAGAATTCGCTGTTTAACAATTTGATAATGGCAATTAGGATAAAAAGTAAGACTTCAACAAAACACAAGTGGAGAACGTTCCTGTTCCTGTTGGCTGTTTTGGCCAGCCAATACCTTTTCCATTCACATATCTCCAAATTGTGTTTCTTATTTTCCTGATACATTATTTTTAATGTTTCTGGAAACCTTTGAATTCTCCGATCATTTCTTATTTGATGATAGTCCTACCTCTGTAGTATCCTATTTAAACTCATATGTATAAGAAGGGGAGTACATAGTTCAGAAATACTGTAAGTCTTTACAGAAAACAAGAAGTATTAGTATTCAGGATATTCCATTTATAAATACAGGTGTTTGGTGAGAGTGATGACAGAGGCCAGTATACTACCCTATGTTTTTGCATCTTCTCTCAGAATTATGCATGACTAGATGTTTTTTTCAAATATTAGGGAAAGAGAAATCATCCATTATCTTTATGACTCTGATAATTTTTCAGGAATATTTATTCTCAGCTTGCCATGTATGTCATAGATAGGCATTTCCCGGCTCATCAATAAAATTCCATTATTTCAGAATTGCCTGACTTGTGGTGAAGTAAATCACGGTACTGAATAAAAGGCATCAAGTCAAATGCACTGCCACTAATCAATTACTTTTTGAAATCAAAGACACTTTTTGTATGCTATTTTAATAATTTATTCAACACACTGGCCTGACAGCATCGATCCAATAAAACAGTTCTTATATGGTGCCAAACAACAATATTTATACTTGATTTAATTTACAGAGAGCCAACTAAGCATTCCATCTTATAGCCCAATATTTATTCATGAAAAAGTTATGGATGTCAGTGAAGCAGAAGTAAAATATTACCACCCTACTTCAGTGTCCAGATATAGTTGCTTCCTCCTCAATTAAATTATCACAATGAAATATATTGAACATGCAACATTCAGAAGCCCAAACTATGCTGGTACCAAAGAATATGCACATCCTAAGACTTACTGAATTATGCCTTTCTCGGAATAAGAAAGGTAACCAAAACCAAAAGCGTACAAAATATTGGGTTGGAAGGATACATTAGATTTTATTGACACCAGAAGGCAGAAATGGGGTCTTCTTTACCACTGGTTGTTTATTGTCTCAAGGATGTTATACTTTCTTTGTGCTCCCTGAGCTGACTATCAAGTCTGAAGTCCAAGCATATCAGTGTCAGGAGGTAGTGAAATCAAGGACATACAGTGCTGATGCCAGGGTCGCATAGAGATGGGTGGTGCTGAAACGTAGACAATATACAGGACTGCTGATAGGCGATGACAAGGAGAAGCTCTGCAAAGCAGTAAGAAATATACTTCTAGATAAGTTATTTTAAAATTTTAATAGTAAGGATCAGTGACAAAATGACAATCATGTAGCATCTTCACAATTCAATTTTGAAAACTTGCATCTATTGCAAATTTGCAAATTTTTTGTAAATTTACATCTATTGCAAAGAAATACTAGAACTGGGCTAAGGCAGCAGACAAAAGGTACTACTATCCATTTCTTGAACAAGATTAGCTCAAAGCAAGAGCAATCATAACTCTAAAGAATATCTTTACTAATATTTCTGGAGCTACACTGGGTAATTATACACTGTTTACAGGTAGCCCTCAACTTAAGACCATTTGTTCAGTGACCATTCAGAGTTACAACAGTTCCAACCATTCCAGCACCCCCACGGTCACGTGATTGCGATCCAGGCACTTGGCAACTGGCTCGCACTTACAACTGGTTGCAGCGCCCTGTGATCATGTGATCACCATTTGCAACCTTCCCTGCCAGCTTCCCCAGAAAGTCAATGGGGAAACCAGCAGGGAAGGTTGCAAGTAACTAGGGTAAGTCTCCCCCACCCATGCACCCTCCTCCAGCCCTTCTGCACTTGTGCCATGCACCCTCCTTGAGCCTTGCTGCATTTCCCTTGCACCCTCATGCATGCCCTTGCACCCTTGCGTGCCATCCACGAGCCTCACTGTGCCTCCCTTGCACCCTTGTGTACCCTCCCTGAGCCTCCCTCATACCCTCACGCACTCTCCCCAAGCTTCCATTTGTGCACAACCCCCCACGCTCTCCCCCAGCCTTGCTGCACCTCCCCACCATTCGTGCACCCTTGCACCCCCTCCCCAAGCCTCACCGCACCTCCCTTACACCCCTGTGCATCATCCCTGAGCCTCACGTCTCCCTTGCACCCTTGCACACACCCACACTCCCTCCCTGAGCCTCGCCACACCTTCCTTGCACCATCACACAGCTTCCCTGAGCCTCCCCACCGCTCGCGCATCCCCACAGACCCTCCCTGAGCCCTCCCTGCCACTTGTGCATCCCCATGCACTGCACCCCACCTCCCTTTCACCCCCACACCCTCCCTGAGCCTTTCTGCACCTCCCTTGTACCCTGATGTGTCTTCCCTGAACCTTACCATGCCTCCCTCACATCCCTGCGCACCCACACACACCCACCCCAAGACTTGCCATGCCTCCCTTGCACTCTTGCACACCCTCCCTGAGCCTCACCATGTCTCCCTCACCCCTGCGCACTCTTCCCGAGCCTCGTAGCACCTCCCTCACACCCTTGTACCCTCCCCCACCCAGCAGCAGCCATCTACCTGCCTGCTGGCTTGATTGCAAGCCACCTGGGACTTCTAACTTCCTGCCAGTTTCCCCACTGACTTGGTTGTGGGAAGCTGGCAGGAAGTTGCCTAATGACTGTGGAATTCAGTTAATGACAGCAATCGGGACCGCAGGGATTGCTATAGCTAAGGGATGCAGTTGCGCCTTACAACCACATCGCTTAGTGACAGAAATTCCAGTTCCAACTGCCATCATAAGTCGAGGACTACCTGTACATTATCCCAATGCCACATACAAAGGTTCATTATTCATGTTAGCAAATGCTTAAACTTGTATCTCCTTTGTCCAAATCTACCATTCTATCCATTATGTTTACAGGTATTCCTCAATTTACGACCATTTGTTTAGTGATCATTCAAAGTTATGATGGCACTGAAAAAAGTGCCTTATGACCAGTCCTCGCACTTATGACCATCGCAGTGTCCCTGCAGTAACGTGATCAAAATTCAGGCACCTGGCAACCGGCATGTATTTACGATGGTTGCAGCATCCTGGGGTCACACGATCGCCGTTTGTGACCTTGCCAGCCAGCTTCTGACCAGCAAAATCAATTGTGAACCATGTGATTCACTTAATGATAGTGTGATTTGCTTAATGGCCATATGATTCACTTAATGACCACGGTAATTTGCTTAGTGATTGCCTCAAAAAATATTGTAAAATCAGGTGCGGTCACATGATGCCTCACTTAATGACTGCACTGCTTAACGATGAATTTTCTGGTCCCTACTGTGGCCGTAAACAGAAGAACAGATTTCCACACTTATTCTCTGTAAGGCAATTTAAGTATTGTTCTCTTTATAATCATCTTTTGGGAACACTGTGATGATGCCTCACCTGCAAGCATCTGGTTTGCCGTTTGTCCCAAAGACGTACCACTCCATAATAAGAAGAGCCACTTGCAATCATATGATTTCCATTGCTTCTAATACAATATAGGGCACTGTCATGTGGTTCTTCCCATTTCTTCACACATTCCCTGGGAGATTGATGGTAGAGAAAATACCATGAGATAATGTAAAAATATTTTTTACTAGATACTATTTGCCAGTTCTTGTGATGAGAGCCAGTTTGTAGTGGCTAAGGCACCAGGCTAGAAAAAGGGAGACAGTGAATTCTAGTCCCACCTTAGGCATAAAGCCAGCTGGGTGACCTTGGCCCAGTCATTCTCTCTCAGCCCTAGGAAGGAGGCAATGGGAAACCACTTCTGAAAATGTTGCCAAGAAAACTACAGGGACTATATTGCCCAGGCAGTTGCTAGGAGTCAATATTGACTCAAAGGTACAAAAAATAAAGTTCTGGTGACTAGTCTGGACTGTTAACAAGTCATCTTGAAAGCTGTTAAATAAGTATTTCTAAAATCTTTTTAAAAGAAGCAAGGTCCCAAACTAACTTTGTGCTTGTTCTTAAATCCCAGTATCGTATGTAGGTATCATATCCACAAGACAGCAAAGTTGAAGGTGTTTCATAGAAAACATCCAAGACTCCAGCTCCTCGGTGGAAGTCTGTTCCAAGACAGGTAATCAGCTGCCCACTGAGGAGAGAAACAAACAAAAAATTAAACTCCAGTGTTTACTAGCTATACATCACATATATTAAGCTAGGGTTTTATCTTCACATAGATTTTCAGTGACAATAAACAAGTGGAATAAAATGCTAAAGGACCAAATAAATGCAGATTAGTTTGATCCCAGTAAAAAAATATCAATCACTAGTTGTACAAAAGCATATCAGGATAAACAAACATTAGCCACTTTCTGTTTAAAATTATAAAAGCCATTACTCAGTTCTGCTTCTATCACTAGTCAAGCTTTACGTATCCTTTGTGAAGAGCAAGCATAAGAAATATTTATATTAGCTAAGCTGATTTATTAAATTTAGAAGATACAGTAGATAGAGAATCAAGGGACAGTATTATTGATTGTAACTGATAGTCCACAAATGTGAGAAGTACAGTTCTTTCTTTTGGGTATTTATATTACGTTCTGAGTTCTCTGCTGCCACATCTATCCATGACAACATGCTGCCTCTGTAGCAGGGAGGACAATTATCCAGTGAATAGCATGCTGTGCAGCAGAGTCAGAAAATAATCTTTACCAAGGATAGTACAGCTTTCAACAAATAAGGGCTCATTTAAAAAACCTCCCTGGTAGATTGAAGGAACATTTACCTGCTATATGAAATATAGCATATGCTGGAGACATCTAGATTCTCCAAGACTTATAGCTATGTTTGTCCTTGTGTTAGTAGTCCTAAGGACAAGGTATAAATGCAAGCAACCATCCCCTTTTATCTACCAATATCAACACAACAAGGAGAAACCCAATCACTGTAATTCCATATTATGGCTGGAAGTATGATCTGTAAATTAAGAATTTAAAACTAAAAAGCAACTTTCTAATGAAGCCCATGGGCAGCAGTGGTGGAATCCATCCTATAGCTCAGCAGAATTGTTTTGCTTATTCCAATATGCACCACACATAGAAACAAGTTTACATTATATAAAACAGAAACATAGCAAGTATTTGAAAAAATGCATGTGTGACGGAGCCACAGTTAACTATGGTTCCCCTTGCTCAACACGTACATGGTGACAAAAAATGAGTCAAATAACATGTAAAAATTCTTGGTTTCTTGTTCTCTCCCTGACTTAGCAACAGACAAGATGATGCTTCTCCTTGGAAACAGTTCTTAGATGCATTACAATTTTTAGAAAGCTTATCTCATAATATCAAATATCAACTATAGAGAAGTCTATTTTCTCCAAAATTTTCTCCTCCCCATGCACTTTTTTTAATACATACACTCTGCTCAAGGATAGATACAGTATATAGCCTCTTTACTCTAAATATGCTATATCCTCAGGAAGTTCTTTTCTTCAGCCTACTTCTTACATGTAATATTGTCAACAGAAATGACAGTATTTGCTTTTTTTTCCTTCCCAATACCATGAACTGAACATTCCTAAGGAAACTATGCAGACCCTTACAGTGCTCAAATTTTAAAGGATCTAAGCAAGCTTCTCTTTCATATAATCCTGCATGACTATTGTTTTTAGAATGGTTGCAGGAAATAATGCAACTAAAATTGGAAGGGAACAAAGACACAGATTGCATTAATTCCCTTCCATTTTCCTCCCACTATATATAATTGAAAAAGAGCATTGAGCATTCCTAGTAATTCACTCAAAGGCTACTTTTCCACAAATAACCGATTTCACAGCCACTGCTCAGGATGCAGAATTTTCTAGAGCTTTTCCCCACACAGTACAGGTAGTCCTCGAGTTACGATGACAATTGGGACCAGGATTGCCACTGCTAAGCAGTGTAGTCGTATGCAAGTTGGCCACATGCGAGTTGGGGGGAGGCGGTGCTGCAGTACAGCATGAGTGCAGGGGAGTCCAGGGAAGGAGGGTGGGGAGTGTGGGGGGGGGCACAGGGAGGCCCAGGAAAGGCGGATTGGTGGGTGCAAGTGCAGGAAGGCCCAGGGAAGGAGGACACTGGTGGGTGCATGTGTGCAAGCTCAGGGAGGCTCAGGGAAGGAGGGCGCTGGTGGGTATGTGCAAATGAACAAGGGAAGGAGGGCACGGTACATGTGAGTGAAGAAGGACCGGGGGGAGAGACTTACTCGAGCAACTTGCAACCTTCCCTGGCAGCTTCCCCATTGACTTTGCTTGTGGAAAGCCAGTAGGAAAGGTCGCAAATGGCAATCATGTGACCAAGGGACGCTGCAATCAGTCTAAGTGCGAGCTGGTTGCCAAGCACCCAAATTTTGTTCACGTGATCACAAGGGAGTTGCAATGGCCAGAATTTTGAGGACCAGTCGTAAGTCCCTTTGCTCAGCACCATCATAACTTTGAATGGTCACTGAACGAATGGTTGTAACTCGAAGACTGTGTAATTAAGAGAAGCACAGTGTTAGTTGCAGAACTTGAAGATTTATTTAAAATGTTCAATTTTTATATTATTGTTGGTCACACAGTCAGCCAGTTTAGACTGGATTTGGCATTTTTATCCATCTATCGAGTCCTTCCCAAGGACCTGAGATTGATCGACTGATTGATTATTTATTTATACATCACATTTATATAGCCACCCGTTTCACACAAAGCGACTCTGGGCAGTGTGAGATAGGCAGATGTTGTTTGATGATGTTAAAGGTACCATCGCAGGATGTAAGCTGTTCCAAGTAAAGCTGCCTTTTGTAATTGACTGATGGTGATTTTGTTGGTGTTGTTGTTGTTGTTGTTGTTGTTGTTATTATTATTATTATTTTAAACTGGAAAGATCATAAATAGGCTACATATTAGGATTTATGTGCCCAGGCAGAAATCAAGAATGCAACATTATAAAAAGATGGGTAAACTAAAAGGGTATGCAAAACAAAAGAAGTCAAGGAACAAGGGATTTTGAATAAAGACAGCTGAGCAGTCCCCTTAAAAGGTCTGTCTGGCACAGGGTTCTCTGATTAATTAATACATGTTCCTAATTGAGAACCAACATGTCCCATCTGTCCTCTCCCCACCCCCCCAAATCTCCTTTACAAGAGAAAGCCAGGCTGCCACAATTCTCACTAACATTCAGACAACAGCATCCAATGAAGCTCATTCAGCCACTAAAGGCCCACATGTTCCCAGCCCTTCTCCTCCTCCCTAACAGTCTAATAAGAATTGGACACAAAGCACTGAACGCCTGCTTTTCAGACTAGTGCACTGGCTCTCGCTTCATGGGACAATACAGCCTCCACTCCCTAAAGCAACTACTCCCCCCCTAGTTATTTTGTTACTTTCTGCTCCTTGATCCCATATCAGTCTTTCTGGGGCACCCGAGCCAGAGGCCTAATTCCATCTGTAATCTGGGCTAAAGCTCCATGGGGGTGGGGAGGATAAAGACCACACAATAGGTGAAATAGAGTCCCAGGAGATGTTCAAACAAGTAAACACCGTTGTGTCAGAGGAGCAAAATTGCTGAGAAAGCAGATTAGCACCAGCAGCACTGGTATCCCCCAGATCAGAAGGTGAGCCCTACCCGTTCACCAGAGCCAACACGCTTCTGTGATCACAGCACCGACAGCATGCTGGGACCAGTCCATCTCCCCGAGTCACTCTCCAAAGAGCAGATTACAGAAAATAACAATTTCTTTGTGGCTGTGTAATTCCCTCCGTGACCGTGACTGTGGGCCACTCCATTGGACCTCAATGCCAGGGCCTTAGCAACCATTTAGCAAGACCAGTCGGCCCTAGCAATGCTCCCCCCAAAGCAAACCTCTTGGACAAGCTTTAACATCAAGTATAAGAATTAATCCTCATCTCTCTCCCACAACTCCCAAAACCTGAATCCAGGGGTGCTGTGTTATTACTTTGTATTTCTCAAGGCAGGAATCGCTGGACAAACTCTTAAAATATTAACTCTTAGAGGGGAGAAGTATAGCCAGTTTGCTTTATAAACCTATAACAGGAAGTAAAGACATCTATAGTGCAAAAAAGAAGTGAGTAGAACTCCCATCATCTTAGAAAAAAAGGGACTTGAAGAAGAAAGAAGTTTACAAACAGGTTGGAAACTGCAAAACTGAAGCTTGATAAGAACCAGAGGTACCATGTGTAGTAATAGTGCCAGGTATACATACACACAGAGCCATCTATGTTAGTGCTGCCTGGATTCCTTTCTCTGCCTACTTCTAGGAATGCTGAGCCTTGGTTCCCTTTACTCCCTCAAAATGGGAAACAACTGGTAGGGGTGCCTCTTTATCTACTGGACAAAAGCATCTTGATGAACTGAGGATGTTTTCCTGTCTGCTTAAATTGACCCAAGTGGAATGATCTGATCAGAAATGTGATAGTGAGTTATCAGATATGTTCCCCAGATTCCAGCTGCAAAACCTGGAAAAAATTCAATTTGTTAAAAAAAAAAAAAAGTCCAAAATGTTACATACATGGTTGCTCATAAAGCATACAGATGCCTCTGTGTCTAGTATGAGGAACATATGGCCCTCTATATGTTGGATCCCTAATCCTTAGTCAATTGATCTTTAGCCAATTGCATCTATGGTCAGGGATGATGAGAACTGTGGTTCTCCATCTCAGGAGGGCAGCAGGATCTCTTTTGCATACTTTAATGCTACTCTTTAACTCCAGCTGGCACTATTCCTCAGTCAGATTATCCTTAAAGTATGTCATATTTTACTGCCTTGAGTATTCAACAGAATAGACAGATGAAAGAGAAAAATAAAATAAAATTTTTATTTTAAGCCACCAAGAAGGCTTAAAAGCAAGCACTGGTATGACAGAAGCTTCACAAATGCAGGAATGTAGGCTGCTGCTATAAATTGTTCCATACAGGGTCCTGATTTTGAATTTCTGCTTTGCCTGGTTTATTCTAATATGAAAGAATTACAGTTAAATGCTTTCAACATTTAGGATGAATACCACTATCATCACAATTTCCGATATTAAACTGACTAACATCAGAAGGCAAGATACAGAGGATTCATAATACTATGAATAGCTAATTCATAATACCTATAATAGATAGGTAACTACCTTTCTCATTCACAGAATGTTAGCAGAGTTTCAGATTTTATCCTCCATTAATAACCTCCCATTTTTATTGTTTATTCTTTTTTCCTCCAAAAAAAAAAGAAGAGAAGAAGAAGGGGAAAACAGAAAACAGCATCTTTAATAACCCTATGACTGACAGTATTAGAATGCCTCTCATCCTCACACAAGACAGGTAGATGCTGACTGAGGTACATCTAACACGATAGTGGCCATGCCAATAAAATCTCCAGCGGGGGGCAGGAGGGAGGCATTTCAGTCTGGAAGCACTTATAACACTGGTATGTTCTACATCTCCATTTATAAGGTTCTATTATTGTGAGGTCTACACTATAACTGAGTCCACAGGAGCTTGCCACAATCGCTTTATTCTGACATGAGATCTTTAGCACTTACAAGTGCTCATTTTCTCTTGTGTCTCAGACTTGGCTCCTCTATCAGCACCTCACCTATGTTCCAGGATGGAAAAGAATAAAATTGAAAGGTGCTGGCAGATGGAAACAGTTCAACTTTTCTGCTAAGAGTTAACCCTGAGACCTCTCATTTATGTATAAAATTATTCAGAAGAAGTAGCTATAATATCTGCAATAATAAATACAACAATCTCTGCAGTAACAGGATTATTGTATCATAAACTTTTATAAGATGGAGCCCATTTCATCAAATATACATAAAATGTACTAAGGCTATCCACAAATGGGCAGAGATAAAATAAGCAGAACAAAATCGTAGTTATATACAATATAGCTACAGAAAAAATAAAACAGGGATGTGCTGCAGATCTATACAAGGTAGGATTCAGCCCCAGGAGATGTCTTTGCAAAATGAAGTCTGCAAAGAAGGGGGAATTAGAGAGCAACAGAACTGGAGAAGTCATTGCTCTGGATATTGTGGGATAGATGAAAGAGAGAAAGCAGTTTGCCATTTCTTTCATCTAATAACTCTTCTTCAAAGTATTATTTTTGGGCACTTGCTCATTTGTCTTTTGAGCTATTATGGTGTTCTGTGGCAAAAGCAAGCCTTGGGAATAAGAGCCAGTTGACAAACTGATTTAACCACTCAAATAAGTACTTATAACAGTGCCCATGTGGGTAGGCTATTCATGTGAAGTGTTATGGTTACATAAATGCTGGTTATAGTAATTGTTACACTGGCTCAAGCACTGGTACAATCACCCCCTTCAGTTCCACAGATCACAGAGAGGTGAATCATAATCCCAATTCATCCTAAATTAGTCGAACATCACCTGACTAGTTTATGGAAGAGAAAGTTAAATCCACACTTAAAGTATTTTTCCTGTTCATAAATACTACAGAAATATCTGAATTCCTACCAACAATGTCTCTTTTCAGTTGATAAGAAGCTCTTGTATCTATCACTACCACCCAAGTTCCTTTCAAGTAGCACAGTTATCATCTTAACTAAGTCAAATGTTGCCTGCTCAATAGCTGGAGTGTTGAATACACAGTCATCTGGAGGAGGAATCCATTTCTTCTACTTTGTATTCTTCTTGAAATGGTGCTTAAACAACAAATCTCACTAACTGAAAAAATCAAATATATTAATAAGCCAGAACAGAATCAAATGAGTTGGTAGAGGCTTTGTTACTGTGTTTCTTATCTTTGTTGTTGAATGTACTTCATTTTATAAAGGTGAGCTCTAGCCAGAGAATCATAGTCTTATAATATTTAACAGTCATTCACACACACACACACACACACACACACACACACATATTTTCACAGGTAAAAATCTATTTTAGTATTCCGTTACTTTTAAATTTTGCTAATCCAGACAGACCACAGTAGTTGGCTGGGTAGAATAGCAATGGGGTTATTTTTCTCCCCCCTATCACGAGATGCATACACACCTTGTACAGTTTTTATTTATTCATTCTTGAGGAACAAATGAATATTACAATTTTTCAGACATGAGAGAATATCCTCTTCTCTCTTCCAAGCTTTTGGAGGATCACCTGCATTTTCTCCCTTTCCCTCCTTTTGATTGGAAAACAGTAATAGCTTCTTTGCACAAATAAAAGTAATTTTTTCTATTCTTTATTCTCATTATTAGCATGTATTAACCAAATGAAATGAGTTTGATTCAAATCCTCTATTAAAATATATATACCCAAGAATAGTAATTTTGAAATAAACAAATCAATATAATCAAATAATGTCTTTTTGAAATCTCTTTTCTAAGATTTCAAAAACTAAAAGTAAGTTTTGAAACAAAAACCTCCTGTCTTATATGAACACTAGGACAGCATCAGCTTTCCTGCAATTATTTCTCATTCAAATCTCCTAAAGGATAAGGCACTAGACTAAGAATTCCACTAAGCTGATTCTGTATGGTCATACACAAGAATCACATCTTAAACATCTTCCCTCATGTAATCATATAGTTCATTTATATGCAGTAAACTAAAGAAAGAATGTAGGGTTTTTTTTTTAATACATACTAATTTTTGTAATTCTAATTGGACATTTACTTTTTTTACAAATGATTTCTGTTCTTTCACTGAAGGAAGAAAAATTGCAAGTGTAGTTAAAGAGAGATGAAACCATTTAGTTGAAGTACTTGAAATATAGCAAACACTGTATTTTCACCATCAAATACAATAGTGAACAGGAGCCAGGATCTATCATGTTCCAGGAGCAACACAGAAGTTTAGTATCAATGACACTTCCCAGAATACCCCCAATGCCATTAAATATATAACACTTTATATATTGAATATATAATGTTGTGCCATTCTTTAAAACTGTATCTCTCTCTTGGCACATGTCAATGTTGGGAAAAAGTCTTTTTTTGTTTGCTTTTGTTTGCAATGCATAGTTCTAATAAAACTTATGGCTGTGCAACACATTTGCGAGAAACAATAAATCAGAAAGGAAAGCAATCTACTCCTTTGATGAACTCATAGCTAAGAGTTTATTAATAAATAATCTACAAGTATTCCGAGATTGTTTATAAAAGAATAAGTATGAAAAGCACTCTGGGGCACAACAATAACTGGTTTTCTACAGCAGGCTCCCCTCTGAAAAAAGTTAACTCTAGACAGCACCTAATTTATAATGCTCCCTTTTGCCAGCTGGAGGCATACATGCCTTTAGTTTAGCTAGGATAGTAACGAAAGCTGCACTGGTGGAGATGGAGAAAGCTTTTGCCCTCTTTTCTTCTGGTGACTCTGAATTAGCCCACACACACTTTAAAGGATCCAATAAAGAGATACAATTTCTTTACCTTTCCTGGCTCTGGGACCCTGGACGTTTTTGTTGTCCTGGTTGTCGTAAGGTTAAGTTCAGAGGATAAACTGACATGCTAGCGATGGGAAAAAGCCAGTTTCCTCAAATAAAGCCACAACGATGCAAAAGAGACCCCTCTGGGGCTTTTATTTGGGAAAACAAACAGAAACGGCACCAAGTCCTTCTGCTTTACGGGCCAATTTAACTATCAAACCAATTCTCTCCCTCCCAGAGGCAAAGAGGGGAGAGAGACACGGCAATATGACAATGGCAAGAAACATTCAGGAGAAAAAGGACAAAGCAAGCTGTCTGTCTCCTTGCCTTTCTTGCCCAGGGTCCTTTTTTTAAGCACACGTGTGTTCTTGTAAAAACGATTAGATTGCAATTTGTATAACACGGTGACCCCCAAATTCAGACGTTTAACCCCTTTTCTCTGCAAAGAATGTCAAGAATGTCTTGAAGGTGGGGGAAATTCTCTCAAATGGGGAGAGTGTAGTATGGAGAATTGGTAGAGAGTTGTGTGATAATAAGCCACTGTATAGCTTCTTTCTGAACAGACAGCACTTTGGAGGTCTCCTTCAGCAGAAGAAAGAAAGAAAGAAAGAAAGAAAGAAAGAAAGAAAGAAAGAAAGAAAGAAAGAAAGAAAGAAAGAAAGAAAGAAAGAAAGAAAGAAAGAAAGAAAGAAAGAAAGAAAGAAAGAAAGAAAGAAAGAAGGTTCAAACAAAGCAATCTGTTTAAAGGATCCAGCTGAAACCAGGAGAAAGTACTGTTCCCATACCGTATTTAGATGCTCTTATTCTTTATGGCTTCTGCTTATTCTCTTGCCATCTAGAGGAAAAGCAAAAATGCCTTATAACCATGAATCTGCTAAGAACCAAAGAACTTCCTCTCATATATGCTGGAAGATAATGTATTTAGGGTGTCACAGAGATGCCCTGTAAGCAAGTGAAGGTTAGTTAAAAAAAAAAAAAAAGAGTGGGGAAGGTCAAAAGTCATTAATTGAAGGAAAACTCAAGGGTGTGCTAGTTCTTTATTTGTAGAAAAAGAATTCTCCATGCTACAAAGAGCAGCTAAGAAAAGGAAAGTTCAAGTCTACCCAGGACACATTAAAGCTGTGGTGGTAATACATGTTCACTTGGAAACGCGTTTCACTGAAATCAATGAAATTCCATATAAGGATGATTGGGACTGAGGTACAAATGACACTGATGGAAAAGCAGCATGGATTGATGAAGAGTCCTATTCTGTACATATATCTATCCACATACAGTACACATTCTACAGCATTTTTGGGACAAAATTTGACCAAGAATTTCAGTATGACTGGGGGAAAAAACTCTAGATCAAGAATCAAACAGCCAAAAGGCAACTTTAAGCACAGTTCCAGTTTTCAGGAAAAGGGCTCCAACACCTTATACAGTTCTAAATTCCCTCTGCTGACTTCTCTTTTCCTGTCACCCTTTCCCAGGTGGTCCTTCTATTACCCTTATGTCCACAAATGTGCCTAAATGTTTCTTAGAAAATAGCTGAATTCTGCAAGTAGAATAAAACTAGAAAAAGAGACATTTATGAAAATTGTGTTTTATTTTATGATTAAAATGATCTGTCAATAAATGAAAGAAGTTGGCCCACAGTATCAACCAATGATGTCTACCCCTATGTATCAGATGATCAGAGCCTGACTCTGTCAAGAAAAAAAAATATTTGAAATATGTAAGACAAACCAGCCTCCAGATACATGAGGAGAAAACACTGAATGATTCCTTATTTGGATTTAGGAAGCTATCAAAATCTTGTCTAAATTCTATTCATGATTTCTTAACCAGTAATTTGAACATTGGTGTAAACAAAGCAGATTCTTCACTATTTTTAGTGGAAAAAATTAATGAACAGAATATTTTATTTCAACCTTAACCATTTCATATGGATCTTGACATAGGACATATTTCAGTCAATTAAATTCTATCTTACCTTAAGCTTATCATGAAAAATTCACTCACTCTAGTTTACTTTGCTTGGAGGCAATTTTGGAATCTGTGTACAGTTTTTATAGCGGGGCACCAAAATACACTTGGTACCCAAGATCTCTGTGAAAACTTGAAACCAGCCATGTATAGATTTATCTGAAAGTCACTGGTCAGTATGATTAGCTGACCACTTTACTTATGAATTTAAAATGTGGAATTTAAAAATAGTATGTTCTTTGAAAAGATCTCTCAGGGCAGGTGACATTGCTATGATCCTCCTGGACAGTTCTTGTTAAATACTCAAAAGGTATGTATTGAACAAATCATCCAGTTGGCATGATACAGAGGCAAAGAGAGAAAAAAGGCATGAAAAGCTGTGAATGGGCTTATGCAATTTTTTTTGCAGAGAGCTCTGTAAACTGTGTTTATTATTTTACTGTTTACAACCCAGACAATAAAATAGTATACGAAAAACAAAACCAATACAAACCATAATTATCACATTTTCAATCAAAAGATTTACGGGGCAAGGAAAAGAATCTTGCAACCCTTTTGGAAAGAGGTGATGAAAGTATGTTTCCTCATCTCTTCTGACAGGAGGTTCCACAAAAGCCTTGCTCCAAGCAACTTCTGTTCAAACCTGATGCAACAAGATTTATCTCAATTGGCATGCAGGATCATAAGGAGAGACAGAGTCCATGAACCTTAAGGATTGCAGGACATGCAAAGTTTAGAAGTTAATTTCCCACAGTAAAATTGAATCATCTGAATAACCAATGCAACTGACTATGTAGATATCAGAAGGCATGCTGCACCATTCTGCATCATTTAAAGCTTCAGAGTCATCTTCAAGGAAAGATCATTTAGTGTGCCCTGCAATTCTCAATTCTGAAAAGCAGTGACATAGATCACTGTAGCAAAGACTATAGTCTATAAAGAGATATAGAATGGGATGTGTAGAAGTAGGGGAAAGAAATCCTTTGTATTGTATTAGCTGACAAAACAAGAAGGTATTTTTTCAACCTGATTCTCAAGAAACAGTGGTATTACACTTATCTACATACCCAAACCTCTTTACGTGGTCAGAGAGATCCTATCAATCACAAGAAACTAATAACCTTCACCCAAGAGCCTTCTACATATTCTCTACCAGGATAATACAATGTTATATGTAAGAGCCAGCTTTCAACTGTTTCTAGTTCATACATGAAAGCTGAGAGAGCTATATTTCACCTAGTAAATGTCCTCAAATACTAGGTGTCCTCTCCTATAATGTCAGATTGGGAGAATAACATTAGTTTACTATTCCTGGACATCTAGTGAAGTGAGGTGTCATAATGACTATTTAAACCATGTACGGAAAGAAGAAACATACAGACCATTATCTAATGGCATCAACAAAGAAGATTAAATTTTAAACCATCAATGCATAGACCCAACAAATATGTGATTCAACTAGCAAATTACAAGAAATTCAGTAATTGTACTTGTCCTTCAAAGTAAATATATCTCACAAATGACTTAACTACATTATCAGATCAACCAAAGGAAGACTATAAACAGTATGCAAACCTTTCATACATTTCAGGTGTGACTGACAGGATGAGAAAAATCTGGACAAGAAAAGTTACTTGGTCCAGTGGACAAGACACAACAAATACTGACATTTAATAAGAATAAACTTCAGATAAATTGCCAGTTATGTCAGACCAACAAGAGGGGAGGGAGGGAGGAAGGGAGGGAGGGAGGGAGGGAGGGAGGGAGGAAGGAAGGAAGGAAGGAAGGAAGGAAGGAAGGAAGGAAGGAAGGAAGGAAGGAAGGAAGGAAGGAAGGAAGGAAGGAAGGAAGGAAGGAAGAGTTAACCTAAAAATATAGGACAGCCAATCTTAGCTGAAACCCCATTATAGGGGCCAAAGTGCAAAATGGACTGGGGGAAAGCCAACATTCTGGTGTGAAGTAATAGAAATTTCTCCAGGATTTTAGAGAGGGAACAGATATTTTAAAAAATATGTGAATACTGTATTTTTCCGACTATAAGATGATACTTTTTTCTAAAATCCTTACCCTAAAAACTGAAGGGCGTCTTATTCAAGGAAGTCAGCCGAGAATCGCACGGTTGCAAAACTGCCCATACTTTGTTTCTGCAGAGAGGCTTCCTCCTATTGCTAGCCTCCAATCACGAGTGAAATAGCTTGTCTCCCAAACAGACTTCCTCCAATCACGATCCTGATGTAACTGACATCAGCTGATGCTGAACAAACCAATTAGAGGAAGGCTGTTTGCAGAGACAAGCTATCTGCAGTTTCACTCGTGCTTGAATGTAATCAGTTATGCAAAAGAGCCTGGAAATAGAGCTGCAGAGAGACGGTTTGGACCTCCTCCCACCGAGTGTATCAGGTAAATGTTAACTAATTACTAAATAAAAATGTGTTCTGCACTATCTTTAAAATATTGATTTTTTAATTTTGGGCTGGAAAAGTGGGGGTCGTCTTGTACATGGGGTCTTATTGTCAGAAAAATACGGTAATTTAAATAAGTTGAAGACCATCAACTATTATTTCCATGGTGGTCAGCAATTTGAAAACAGACAGTACATAAGGACATTATATTTGTCAGTTTCAAATCAGGCTGATAGAAACTAGCAGCATAGCTACTAAGCATATATTTATTATATCACATAAGTGGATATTTATTCTTTCACGATGCATTAGATGGAAGTAATTTCATAAAGAAAGAAAGTAGCTCCTTCAAAGGAAGATTCATGGTTTGAGAAACTTTAATATGGACAAATTAAAAACAAACAAAACAAGAGATAAGAAATGTCTCGTGTCCTGGTCTTCCGCCCCACTTTATAAGAAAGAGCGAAAGAAGCTGCTGGATTTTTTGCATACACCTGCACACACTCACACATACACTGCAGCCTTTTAAATAGGTTAAATTATAGGCTTGCTTAAGGATAATCTTACTTTTTACACTGTGTGGTAACAGGAAATAAAATGTATGTATCATATTTTTATGCCCTCAAAATACTACAGTCATGGGAAAAAGTATACAACATAGTTTTTTTAAAACATATGTGAACACACCAATATTTTATCTTCATTCAAACAGTATACAAAGGTAAAGATGATGTAATTGAATAAAAAAGCCCAAAAACTGACTTTGCAATCATTTATTTAACAAAAAAATAACATTTCCTTCTATGGAAAAAATAAGTACACCCTTGGCTCTAATACATGGTTTGTCCCCTTTGGCAGAAACAACCTCAAGTAGGCATTTGTTATAACTGTCTATCAGTCTCTGATATCAACTGAGAGGAATTTTTTCCCACTCCTCCATGCAGAATTTTTTGAGCTGTGCAATATTTGAGGGGCTTCTTGCATGCACAGCCTATTTCAAGTCACTCAACAGCATCTCAATGAGATTTAGATCCAGGCTTTAATCTGGCCATTCCAGAACCCTCCATTTCCTTTCTTTCTTTCTTTTTTTTCCCCAGCATTCCTTGGTGGATTTACTGAAATATTTAGGATCATTGTCATGTTGCAAAGTCCACTTTCAGTTGAGCTTCAATCTTCTGACAGATGGCCTCACATTATCCTGAAGCACCTTCTGATACAATGAAGAATTCACAGTGCATTTTGTAATGGTGAGTTGCCCAGGCCCTGATGCAGCAAAGCAACCCCAAACCCTAACTTTCTACCACCATGCTTTCTAGCTGGTATCAGGTTCTTCTGGTGAAATGCTATCTTTGGTTTTCACCAAACATGTCTTCTGGTACTGTAGTCAAATAACTCTACCTTTGCCTCATTTGTCCAGAGCGCATTGTTCCAGAAGTCCTGGTCTTTGCCCAGGTGTTCATGAGCAAACTTCAGTCTTGCCCTGATATTCTTTCCGGATAGCAAATGCTTCCTCTTGGCACACCATGTAAATCTAACTCATGTTGCTTCTTTCTAATGGTAAACTCATGTACTTTGACGTCAATAGTGGTGAGAGCTACCTGTAGGTCACATGATTAAATTCTGGGATTCTTAAGAAACTTCTTTCAGCATCTTGCATTCTGCTCTCAGGCTGAACTTGCTGGGACAGCCTGGCCTGGGCAAGATGGCAGTTGTTTGAAATTTTCTCCACTTGGAGAAGTGGAGTGATTGATGTCCAATTTTTTTGGCAATCTTTTTAAATCCCTTCCCAGACTCATAGGCATCTATAAGCTTCTTTCTGAAAGCTTCAGATAACTCTTTCGATTTAGGCATGGTGATACCACCCACTTCAACAACAAAGAACAAATCAAACTGAATGTCTGAGATATAAATAATACCCAGATCCTCTCTAATAATGTTCTAATCATTTGCTCCCAATGCACCTGATTCTGATTTTAGGTATTTGAGGTAGTGATAAATGTAGGGGTTTACTTTTTCCACATGTGAAATTTACATTTATGTTTATTTAAATTACACAATGGACTACAAAATGTAAATGGTGCATGATATTTGTTATATCACCTTTATCTATCAATATTGTTGAAGTGAAAATCAAATATCTGTATCTTGAAACTTTTTGACAAAGTCAAAAATTTCAATGGGGTATACTTACTTTTTCACACGACTGTATAGAAAAAGGCAATTTGTTTATCCTGATCAATAATGAGATGCAAATTCCAAATTCATGTGGAGTTTATCCATTTCACCACAGGGGAGATGCAAGAGAATTCAAGAGACCTTTATAAGAAAATGTCAAATTATGCACATACAGCTCTCCTGTGCTTCTATAACATATAAAAATCAACCACAGATCAACTCCACATGCCTTTTTCACTCAACTAAGATTTCAGTTTTCTGTATGGCATGATGTGTGCATGTGTGTGTCTTCAAGTCAGTCTGGACTCCTAGCAACCATCTGGGCAATCCTTGCAATTTTCTTGGCAGCATTTTTGGAAGTGGTTTCCCTCTGCCTTCCTCCTAGAGCTGAGACAAAGTGACTGGCTCAAAGTCACCCAGTTGACTAAGGCACTAGAACTCAGAGTCTCCTAGTTTCTGGCCTGGTGCCTTTAATCACTACACCAAACTGGCTCTTAACCTCATCGTATGAATGCCTTACAGCTAACATGCATGTATATGCACCTGTAAGCAAGCATGCGCACATGCATATGCATATATATATATATATATATACACACACACACATACAAACACATACACAAGCATTTAAACTAAGGGTAGCATACCAGCTACATCAGTACAACCCTATCTGAAGAAGGAAAAAAAGGCACCAAATAGAGGAAAAGAACAAGAAGCTCATGTGAATGAAATGTAAAGACTTGTGTCTTTCTCCTGACACAGGCTCTCATTCCATTTCCTTTTTTCCTTCTTCCATTGGAAAAAAAAGGAAAAAAACCCTGCAATCTTTGTCCTTCTGCCTGCTGCTATTACCTGGGGGTGGGGTGGAGAACCTTTCCAAACAAGCCAAAACTAAATGTGCTCAGACACAATGAGTCAAAAGGCAGGGTAGGTACCAGACCAGCCCACTTTGTACTGCTAACAAGGGAAACTAATTACAGGAAGAGGTTAAAGAGGGGCAGATAAAAGGGATACAAAATTTCAACATCTGTTGCTAGAAAGGGATAAGAAGTAGGGAAAGGCAAAGGTGTTGGTTTGGTGTCAGAGATGGCATGAAGCCAGTTTCAAAGCATTAAAGAGATTGAGAACAGAAAAGGAAAAATTACAGGGTTCCTTTTTTAAGAAAGAAAAAAGTGGTCACAACTACTTTTGAAAAAAGAGCATTTACAGGAATGGGAAAGAAAACAATTGTTCATTTTAAAAAACCATTTTTTGTATGATACATTTTGTATCAATGTATTTAAATATGAGGGCTATGCAGTATTTCAAATCTGGAAAAGGAAAGGTGCTTTAGGATGTGCACAGGCATAAGCATAGCACCTATTCACTATTCCTTAAACCAAACACATCTTTTCCCAGGATCATGCTACAGCTGTAAGGGCAGCTGTGCAATCCTAGGAAAAGATGTAGCTGCTTTCAGAAGTTGCCAACAGGTGCTCTGGGGTCAGCCACACATGCTCTGAAGCACACTTCCCTTTTGGATCTAAACACTGCACAGCCCTATGACACTGAGCTATGATCAGAGTACATATTAGAGTATGAAGAAAAGCCTCCTTGATCAGCTGAACATTTCACCTGGCTTACCATTCACTAGCAGCCAGTTCTATTGCCACAGATGTTTAAAGAAGAAAAAAGCACATATATTCAAGAATATATATACCTATGCAGCAGCACACAGATTCATAGTTCATTTGATCACTTCCACCTTGTTTTTAAGGGATATCTTGCAGGAGGATATATTTTTATCATTTTTATCTTTCGTGAATGGGTATTGTTTTGAGCTTTCTATTATTGGCTTCCTTGAAACAAGATACAAGAATCAATTGAGTAGTGTACTGTTACTCTTCTAAATAGCACTAGAATTAGTGACCACCCACAGTTTATTGAACAGATTTTCTTTTATAGTTCATTGTATTAATTGAGCATATTCAGGCTACTTCTGAGATTTCCCTTTAACAACATTCTAAGTTTAAACTTTTTAGCATGCATTTCCTCAGAAGCCATTCTGTGTACTTGATACTTACTTTTCCCCTTTTCTATTATTTTTGTTTCTAATTTTTTTTTTAAAGTTATGATCAAAACTGTTATAATCCTGTGGACATACAATAAAAGGATTATATCAGGACTACTGTAGTATTGAGTGTTGCATAGAAATGGATTGACTAGACTAGACAAATCTTATGTAAATAGCACATACTATCTAAATATATCCATTTTCCTGTGGATGACATCTCTGTTTTATATTTTTATTCCAAAGATAAAATGGACTCAAAAACAGCATAGTAAAAAAAATCTTCAATGGGTTAACTAGCAAATGTGAAACATGGATCTGAACAAGTCTGGTGTGCTACTACTGCAACAGTACTCCAAAGATGATAGAGTGCAAAAAGGGCTAAACAGAAACAGCATCTGTTTCTCATTCCCATGAGGGTGGGAGCCATACAACCTCCCTTAAGACTCTGCGGTGTTTGGAGTCCAAACAGCCTAGCATAGTTTTTCACACATCTGAAGTGTTAGAAACACAGGGTCAAAGAAAAGCAAAGGTCATCTCACCACCAATCAAGTAAAGCCACAAAGAGCAGCTACACATTTGCTGTAATTTGATCACATGTTCCAGCTTCCTGAACCAATGGACTGGAAGAAGAGTGTTCCCTCTTAAGGGACTACAACCGCTCAATAGAAAGATGAACAGCAGAAGAATTTAGGAAACAGAATCAGTAAGGTAGCAGAATCAGGCCAATTCATAGTCAAAAGATAAAGATTAGCTCAGGTAATCTGGAATGTTCTTGCTTCTTTGATTTCTACTAATGCTCTGGAAATAGATCACCTGATCATCTTACCCAATGGTGCTTACTGTGGCCCCCACAAACAAATGCTGAACAACTTAACCTAAGCAACTGAAAATGCTTTTGGAGAAGGAACTTATTTTTCTGGAACTGCCTAGGCAGTTGAGGAGATATAAGGGGCTATACATTTCTCTTGTGGCGAAATGTGTGTACAGTATTTTACCATCACACTTTTTCAAAAGAATTACTTGTGCATGCTTTGCCAATTACTCAGCAAAATGCAATGCCAATTAAGAGGCATGAGGTATCAGACAGATAGATGGTAGGGGTAGCTACAGGTGCTGGAAGTTGGTGTGAGATGTTTGTGTGACTGGATTGGTGGACCTGCACACTGAAGCCAGTAGGAGGAAGTATGAGTGGATGGCAGATGCTGAATGAGATGCAGAGGGGAGAGGGGGACTATGATGTGGGGGGAAGGAAATAGAGGTCTCATTGAGATATTGATGGGCAGGGGAGCTAGGTAGGTCATTCCAGAAAAATTCCAGTTGTCCCAAAACTGATGATTCACCACCTTGGTCTTAGGCTGCTGCTGGTAAGCACCATGTCTGTGTGGAATAAGGCTACATACATCCATGATCTGGTAGTGGATGAATGCACAGACTGTCATGTATCATAGAGATTTAGTTAAGATGTAGGAGTTGTGTCCCTCTTTGGGATTTGCCCTCTTGAGTTTCAGTTTCTGTAGTAGCTTCAAGGATGGTTGTGATCATTAGGCAGACTCTAGGAGTAATCAGTAGCACTGCCTTTCAATGGTTGTGAGTGCCTCTATGTGAACATGGGCTATGGGGGTAAGGTTGGATTGGTGTGCCAACTGGGCCACTGCCCAAAAGCAGCATTTCACAAGCTCCTGGATCTCATCTCAGGGTTGATGTTCAAATCCCTGAGACTATTAGTATTAGGTGACTAAAATGTACATACTTTGGGGGAGGGATTTGAGTTGACTTTGGAATTCAGGGCCCCAAGGACAACTACAAGCTTGTTCTGAGTCATTTTGGCCCCAAATCATGTTTGTGGGTATATGTTTGATATAGTCTGAACATGGAGGTTGCAGTGTCTCATTTTTGCCATGGTCAGAGGACTTTCTGGTCAGGCTGAGAACAGTAAAGGTGATGAACCAATTAAGATGGTCTGTTCCAGACACTTGATGGATTCTGAGGATTTTCTGAGGGAACCTGAGGGTTTTCTGGTGGGCCACTCCATGTCACATTGGTCAATCTCTGAAAGAAGGAGAAGACAAGAGTATTGAACAAGATTACTCCTGTGACGCCTCTTCCCAGTTCCTGATTGTGACATCCTTGGATTTGCAAAGCCCACGTTCAAACCTTCAAAGTATACAATACTGTGCAAAAGTTTTAGGCAGGTGTGGAAAAATGCTGTAAAGTAAGAATGCTTTCAAAAATATATATTGTAATTGTGTTGATCAATTTACAAAATGCAAAGTGAGCAAACAGAAGAAAAACCCAAATCAAATCAATATTTGGTGTGACTACCCTTTGCCTTCAAAACAGCATCAATTCTTCTAGGTACACTTGCACACAGTTTTTGGAGGAACTTGGCAGGTAGGTTGTTCCAAACATCTTGGAGAACTAACCACAGATCTCCTGTGGATGTTGGCTGCCTCAAATCCTTCTGTCTCTTCATGTAATCCCAGACAGACTCGATGATGTTGAGATCAGGGCTCTGTGGGGGCCAAACCATCACTTCCAGGACTCCTTGTTCTTCTTGATGCTGAAGATAGTTCTTAATGACATTGGCTGTATGTTTGGGGTCGTTGTCCCGCTGCAGAATAAATTTGGGGCCAATCACATGCCTCCCTGATGGTATGGCATGATGGATAAGTATCTGCCTGTATTCTCAGCATTGAGGACACCATTGATCCTAACCAAATCTCCAACCCCATTTGCAGAAATGTAGCCCCAAACATGCAAAGAACCTCCACCATGCTTCACTGTTGCCCGCAGACACTCGTTATTGTACCGCCTCCTGCTATAGCCAAATATTTCAGATCAGTCCAGAGCACCTGCTGCCATTTTTCTGCACCCCAGTTCCTATGTTTTCATGCATAGTTGAGTCACTTAGCCCTGTTTCCACGTCAGAAGTATGGCTTTTTGGCTGCAATTCTTCCATGAAGACCACTTCTGGCCAGACTTCTCTGGACAGTAGATGGGTGTACCTGGGTCCCACTGGTTTCCACTAGTTCTGCGCTGATGGCACTGCTGGACATCTTCCAATGTCAAAGGGAAGTAAGCATGATGTGTCTTCCATCTGCTGCATTAAGTTTCCTTGGCCGACTGCTGCATCTACGGTCCTCAACATTGCCCGTCTCTTTGTGCTTCTTCAAAAGAGCTTGAACAGCACATCTTGAAACCCCAGTCTGCTTTGAAATTTTTGCCTGGGACAGACCTTGCTGATGCAGTCTAACTACCTTGTATCTTGCTGCTGTGCTCAGTCTTGCCATGGTGTATGACCTGTGACATGAAATTGTCTTCCACAACCTCACCTTAGTAGCAGAGTTTGGCTGTTCCTCGCCCAGTTTTAAGCCTCCTACACAGCTGTTTCTGTTTCCGTTAATGACTGTGTTTCAACCTACATATGAAATTGATGATTATTAGCACCTGCTTGGTATAATTGGTTAATCATACACCTGACTCTAATCCTACAAGATCCCTGACTTTGTGCAAGTGTACAAAGTGTGCAAGTGTAAGAATTGGTGCTGGTTTGAAGCCAAAGGGTAGTCACACCAAATATTGATTTGATTTAGATTTTTCTTCTGTTCACTCACTTTGCATTTTGTAAATTGATAAACATAAACAATTACAATATATATTTTTGACAGGATTCTTACTTTACAGCATTTTTTCACACCTGCCTAAAACATTTGCACAGTACTGTATATTTCTCCAGTCTTATTTAGTCTGCAGATTCTCACCCAGCAGCCCTGTTCAGACTAACCCAGACACTCTTAGGAAAGGACAACCAAGGTATTGCTTCTGCAGGCTAACTGAACAAGTTTGCAGGCTTCTCTGGTGGTAGAGTTGCTTTTATCTGTTCAGTTCCTGATACCAGTTGGGTAAAACCTTGCAAGATAAGAGGGGCAGTGCCTTGCATTGTGACCTGGGATTCTTTTGAGTGGATAGAGAAGAAATCCACTAAGAAAGTGGATAGGAGCTCTGCAGTATGAGCACTGTCACTTGGTCACTGGACCTAAGCTATCCCTCTCCTTTAGGCACTTGTGATCTAATTAATCCCTCTCTGAGGGATGACACAATGTCACCTACCTTGAAAAAGTTGGTGTTAGCCCTTTCTTGAAGAGGCCAGCTCAATTCAACTGAATTGGACAAATTTTCAACCTTCCTTTTTGGAGGAAGGTTATTGAGACTATGTTGTGGAATAAACTGAAACAGATCTTAGAAGTAGGATTGTGGTAAGGTATCATTTGTATGCTGATGGTTGGACCAGAGATACTGTGGAAATCTTGGAAGGTATGAATGGCTGTAAGGGACTGGATGGGAAGAAAGAAACTTAGGCTAAGCCCTCAGGCAATGGTATTTGTCAATAAACATTTGAATCTTCTGGGAAGATTATTTCTGGTAGTTGCTCTAGATGAGGTTGCACTCCCCTGAAAGATGTCCATCACATGGGGCTCATGGCTCTTGCTGAAGGAGGAGGTGAAAGTTGCAGCCAGGGGAGCCTATACTGTTTTAGCCCTACTTAAGCCAGGAAAATTTGATGATATAACATGCCCTTATTACCATGTGACTGGATTACTGTAATGTACTCTTAATGGAGCTACCTTTGAAGAAGACCCAGAAACTGCAGCCAATACAAAATGCGATGGCCAGAGTTTTAGCACAGAAAACCTACTTTAGAGTAACACCTATTTTGTGGTTCCTTCACTAGTTGCCAGTAGGCTTCCGGGCCCTATTCAAAGTGCTGTTTATCACCCGTAAAGCCCTATATGGTGCACCTGAAGAGTACCTCAGGGTGCACCTTATGCTACATAATTCTGCCCATCCTATACTGGCATCTCAAGATTCTGCCCCTATAAGAGGTGCATATATTACTCTGGAATACACTGCTCCTTGAGATGCACTTGGCTCCTATATTTCTGATATTTTTTAAAGCAATGAAAACTAGACTTTTAAGTAGATGCTTAATATCTAGCAATTAACAATGATTATGTGCCATCAAGTTGGTGTTGACTTTTAGCAATTGCACAGATAAATTTTCTCCAGGACATTCTGTCTCCAACCTGATCCTATACATACACACACACCATATATGGATGGGACAAGAGAACCTGGAATTGATGGAATGCTACTACAACAATAGACCTAATGAGAGGGAATATATGAAATATATGAGAGAACAATGGATGGACAGAAGACCTACATCCACACTAACTGAGAAACAGCTAGTTACCCAACATTTCAACATAATGAAGAAGCTGCTCTCACAACTTGAGATTGACCAACTACACATTATATCCCAGACTCAAGAAAACCTGGAAGAACAATTGGATGTGCAGCCAACACCTGAAGCTGGAATGTCACTGCCACCCCCTCCATTACAGAGCACAGCAGCTGATATGAGGCATAAGATCATGGATAAACTAGCTACAGTAACCCTTGAGGCTGATTACCAAGACTCAGTGGAGAAGTACCATCAGATACTCCATAATCACATGGGAACCACGATGAGGAGGCAAGGAAGACAGCAACATCCAAGTACCACCAAAGGATAAAACAGGTACTGAAGAGCCAGCTCAATGGGAAGAACAAGATCCATGCCATCAACACGCATGCCCTGCCATTCATCAGACACCTTGCCGGTATAGTGAGCTGGCCAAAGAAGCACATGGAGGCTGCCAATGTGAAGACCCAGAAGCTCCTCACAATGTATGGAGGTTTCCACTCCAAGTTTAACATGGCACCCAAAGATGAGTACTGAGAGAATGCCTGAGGCAGCAGCAGACATGGTAGGAAGTTCAAGCAGAGGAAGTGCCACAAGACCCTGCATGGGATGTACCATCGACAGATAGCTGAGGCGGCTGACATTGGGAAATCCTACCAGTGGTTGGAAAGAGCTGGAATAAAAGACAGCACTGAGGCACTCAGGATAGCAGCACAAGAACAGGCACTAAGGACCAGATCCATAGAAGCAGGGGTCTACCACACTAGACAGGACCCAAGGTGCAGACTGTGCAGAGAGGCCTCAGAGACAGCCCAACACATAGTGGCAGGGTGTAAGAAGCAGGCAGGGACAGCATACACTGAACGGCACAACCAAGTAGCTGGCATTGTATACAGGAATATCTGCATGGTGTATGGGCTAGAACCTCCCAAGTCCAGATGGGCAATTCCAAAGAAGGTCGTGGAGAATAACAGGGCTAAGATCGTGTGGGTCTTCCAAATCCAGATGGATAGGCAGGTACTGGCCAATCAACCAGACATCGTGGTAGCAGACAAGGACCAGAAGACAGTGGTGGTGATAGATATAGCAGTGCCAAGTGACAGCAACATCAGGAAGAAGGAGTATGAGAAGCTGGAGAAGTACCAGGGCCTGAAGGAGGAACTAGAGAGGATGTGGAAAGGCCAAAGTGGTCCCAGTAGTAGTAGGAGCACTTGGGGCTGTGATTCCTAAGCTGGGAGAGTGACTCCAATAGATCCCAGGAACAACATCAGACCTCTCTATCTGAAAGAGTTAAGTGCAGTGCTAGAAACAGCTAAGATACTGCACAGAACCCTCAAACTCCCAGGCCTCTGGTATAGGACCTGAGATTGAAGAAGACACATACCACCCATGAGAGTGGATGGATGGATGGACAGAGACAGACAGACAATGATTTTTTTCAATGTGGTAAAAATATACAGAACAAAAATAAAATAAGAAATAGAAAAAAAAGAAAGAAAAAGAAGAAAAAACATACAATTATTCTTTCTGCCCTTCCTTCTATTGAGTAATTATCATCTTATACTTTTTCCCAACCTCTTTGTCCTTTTTAATCCCCAAATCCTGAAATCATCAATTCAATTTCTCCTTTCAACAAATAGTCCATATAAAGTTTTCAGTCTTTCAGAAAAGTCTTTATCATTTTTTCTTTCACCAAACTGGTCACCTTCACCATTTCTGCAAGTTTCAGTTAATTTTATAAACCAATCTCCAACCTGATCCTTTCAATAGTGCACCCACTGCCACTGTAACTGAGTCCATCCACCTTGCTGCTGGTCTTCCTCTTTTCTGTTTCCTTTCATCTTTCCCAATATTACAGACTTCTACAGAGGTCTTCTCATAATGTCCAAAATATGATAATCTGAGCCTGGTCATTTGTGCCTTGAATGAGAACTCTGGATTGATTTATTTTATGATCCATTTGTTTGTTTTGTGATTGATTTGTTAACATTGAGCAACTGTTAATACTAAGTTTTATGAACTTTATACAGATTTTATACAGATTTTATCAGAAGGATATTACTGTATGTTATTGTTATTGATGGTGTTTTGGGACACTGCACTGAGTCTTCTGAGAGGGTGGCATAGAAATGTGAAGAGAGAGAGAGCGAGCGAGCGAGCGAGCATGCAGCAAGAGCAATCTAAGGAGAAACAAGTAAGACATCACGAAATGTTACAGAAATACAAGAAGAAGAAACATAAAATCTGATAGTGTACTGACAAACCATATTTTTTGGGTAACAAGGATGAAAAGTGAGGTGACACTATCTCCCAGGAGCAGGACTGCTCTAAAGAAATAATATTTAACACTCTAAATTAGGCCACAAATAATGTTTTATGGTCTGAATGTCCCAAAATGGGAATATTCCTAAACATTTGAGATTGTACAAATTGACTTTTCAATCTCAAATCTTTTCAATCTTTGTACAAATTGTACAAATTGTACAAATTGACTTTTCAATCTCAAATCTTTTCAATCTCTGTCACTATTGTACAATAAATAAAACAAGACTATGTACAAATTGACTTTTCATAGTCTTGTTTTATTTATTGTACAATAGTGACAGAGAAAGACACAGTTACAATTGTCTCATACGAGTGCATATTTTTGGAGTAGGAAGCAAAATGCCCTGAATGTTGTTTGTTTTGAATGCTTGAAGCTATTCACAGCAATAGAGATGGAGATGGAGATGGAGATAGTTTTCTCTATAATGTGAGACCAATGGTGGTCTCAAAAGAAAACAGCCACAAATAAAAATAATCCTTGTTTAGAAAAAAGTAATGTAGTAACAAATAAAAAAAGAAAAACACAAAAAGGAATGGTATAGAGAGCTAGAGACACACTTATTTGATCCTTTTTCTCTGTAACTGCCCAGTATTCACCAATAACCGTTCTTCATGTAAGGGTGCCCCAACAACTATAGATTATATCTAAATTATGCAATGTCTGCTCCTCCCCATTTGTGAGGCCCAAGAAGGGCTGCCCAGTGGCACACTACATTCCATTACAACAAGTGAAAAGGAAGGAATCCATGAATCTGCACCCACTGTAAGAAGAATCTCTTTGGTTAGAGAGTCCCAGGCTTTAGCTTTGCCTGTCAGTCAGGCTTTTGCCTTATTGAAAGATCAAACTCCATCCTGCCTGTTCATTACCTTAATCCTATTTTCTACATAGCTTTATTATCTGTGGAAGCTTCCTTGGGAAAGGCAGAAAAGGTGACATAGCCACTCCCTATTTGCTCCTAACAGTTGTTGTTCTATGTGCAGTAACCCAGAAAAAGTTCATGGGCAAGGAGACTGGATATATGAAGTAAGCTGAACATCATCTTCTCTTAGTCTAAATGCAGTATTTAAACTAAGCCTTCTTAATGCAAAGAAACCATGTTATTACTCTATAGCATGGCATTATAATAAACTAATTTCACAGGTACACTGTTCTGCAAAAAGGTTTCTGTGTACATAACAGTTCTTCAATGAATTGTTACACTCAACATCTCTCTCAGGAAATGGAGAAATCTTAAAGCATGTCATGTATTTATTTCTTATATTTAAATGGTAAAAAAACCACAATAACTTACGAAATATGACAGCAATAACCAAATATAGGGGCATATGCTACCTCTTGATATATGTAGATTCAATAGTGCCAATTGAGAAAAAGTTGGATTATTAGCTACCGAAATTATACTAACAGTTTAATAATTTGACAGGAAAGAAAGAAAAGGAAGACAAGCCAACTGTTAGATACTACAGCAGAATAGACAAAAGACATGCACACACACACACTGCCAATGACTAGGGAAATGAGACACAAGGGATGGAAAAGGTTACTATTATATATTATCTCTAGTATTAAAGTCAGTATGCCTTTCAGTACCATTAGCTGGGGAATTCTGAGCAAAAGGATGCTGTTTCAATCACATCTTGCATGTGGGCAGAGTGCTGAACTAAGTAAGTTTTTAGCATAATGTACAGCAATACAAATTGCTTTTTTCAGAAAAATCAAAGCAAGAAAAATCAAAATTGGACATGTTTACAGAGGTGCACACTAACATATTACCAGAGATTGGAGAGAAAAAAATCAAATCTCTTCAAAACTATATACTGTAGAATCTGTATACAAGAAAACATTATGTATATTCTCTCACAGAGAAACCAACTATTATCAATTGTGCCAATATATCAGCTAGGAAATAATTTCTCACCTGGGAGATTCCCTTCTGATGGCATCACTGGGCAGCATGCTTATTTCAATTCATCTCAGCTGGTCTCATCTTTTATTCTGCACAAGGGGCAATAGGGATGTGTGTATGAGGACTAAGGGTGAGTATGTGTTAAGAGAAATTGGTCCAATTAACTTTCTTGCCTCATCTTTAGAGGCATACATGGCCCTTGCGGCATTTCTCACTAGCTGGAACACTATCCTGATAGGGTGTGCCTGACCACAGCTGTCCGTACACTGATAAAATTTAAACTATTGTAATGCACAAAGGGGCTACCTTTGAATAAGATTGAAAAACTACAGGTAGTACCCCAATAGAACAAAATTCACAAATGTTTTAATTCACTTGGAATAGGCATACAGTGCATCATCATACTACATTAAACAGCTACCTTGTCTTCTGATCTGTTTCCCAACATATTCAAAGTACTGTTTTCAACCAAAAGCTCAGAAATCAGACTACTGCTATAGACCAGTCTGGACATTAAGATCAGTGCCTGAAGACCTGTAATTAGAGACAGGGCCTTTTTATCTATGGCTCCCAGTTGTGGAATTCTCTTCTCACAAAAGTTTACCTTAAACCATAATTCTTTCATTTATAAAAGTCTTTTGATCCACCTAAGAGTTCAGCTTTTAATTTGCTTTAATTAAGATTATATTGGAATGTGATAACATTAGATTTCTATTTAAGGTTATAGAATCAAAGGAGAAGTATTTAGCGGCAGCAGCAAAAACAGATCCAGAATTAGCTTGATTTCACTCTAGCATGAAAGAAAATATCAAATAAGGTTAAAAGTCCTTCCTTGCCATCAGAACAAACAGGAAATCAGTTTAAGTTACCAAAATGCATATGGAATAATCGAGCAATGAGAGAATATCCCTAATTCAAGATTTAGAACCAAATTCAATGGTTAAATAATAATTCAAAGTCATTTAGAAGAACTAAATGAATTCATTAGTTCCTATTCACGCCAAAAGCTTAGGAGATTCTTACCTCTCTAAGTCCCAAATTCTCAAAGGTGAATTATGTCCACAGCATGCTGTTCCAGTCACAAATGAACTGTCAAAGAAGAAAACAAGTAATATTAGATTTGTATCACTATTAAATGTCTGTGCTATAAGTAAATGAATATACAGAAGACTTTTGTGAAATGCAGTGCATAGAGCTTCCATGCCCTGACAATCCAACAGACAAAAGAATAGTACAAATCTCAAGCAGTCCATGTCAAGTCATTGAAGTAGGACAACCATCTGCAATTTGCATAATCCTCCATGCTAGTTGAGTTTATTGGATTAAAGTCCAATATCACTGGAGGGCACCACATTGGGGAGACCTGGAGTAGGAAATATGGGAAATTGTTCTTTTAATACCAGTTCTGGTACATAGAACAATAAAATTATAAAACAGTAATATAGGCAAAATGCCATAATAATCATATGACTTCCATTCCCTAAAACAGGGGACGCATTTTTCAACAAACGATTTAAAGATTATTCACTGGGTAGCCAAACACATACTTGAATCATCCTTATGTCTGTAACATTGCCGGTACTGGTTCATATTGCTTAGTTACGAAGAGTTACATAGAAATACAGCTAAAGCTTGGACTGGAACGATCAAATGCAATGTTGCACTTTGTTTAAGCTCTCTAAATTTAATCCATTAGTACAACTGATCTTTTTCTTTTCCAGTTTAAAAAACTTTATTCAAGAATAATACAACATATACAGATATACAAATATATATATATATATAAATATAATCATTTCTGTCTTTTAAGTATATTAACTGTGCTTCTATTATTATTATTATTATTATTTTAGTCCATTATTTTAAAACAAAGGTATATTTTCAAAAAAGGTATTATTTATGAATGAACAGATATTACTGAGATTGTGCAATTATTACTCAATATAACATTAGTAAAGGTTTCAAGTACAATATATTGTAATTTTTATTATATAAAAAAGTATAAATTTTTGAGTTTAATCCCAAAATCTCCACAATATTATTGTTTATAAATGTTAAAAAAGAAGAAAAAGGGGAAAAGAAAAAAACCCCTAAAAATAATATAAGTAATTATTTAATTTCTGACTTCCCCCTTCTTTGTACTCCAACCAGTTTGCAGTACCTGTTGGCATAAGGTTTAGAAACCATACTCTAAATATTTGTGGTTTACCTTGCTGTATAATATGTAATATATATGGAAGCCATTCTTGCTTAAATTTAGTTAAACTTCTGTGATATATACATATACACACACACACACACACACACACACACACACACTGTTAGTTTTGCCATTGCTGTATATTCTCCAAGTTTAAGCTCCCGGCCTGATATTGTTGGTACTATGTCTTTTTTCCAGCACTGTGCAAAGTTTATTCTTGCAGCCATAAGCATGTATCTTAATAAATTATGGTATGTTTTACTGATGTGTTCTGGAATTATGCCTAATTAAAAACAATGTGGCTTCATTTCAAATTTGGTCCCTAAAATTCTCTGAATAGTGCTGTGAATATCTTTCCAATACTTTTGGGATTTTTTTTACATGTCCACCACATATGGTAGAATGTTCCTTCTCTTTCATGGCATTTCCAACCTTTATTGCTGTTGTCTATTTTGGCTATTATTGCAGAGTTGTATACTGTCAGTAAAACATTTTATACCAGTTCTCTCTCAAACCATAGCTGGGAGGGAATTTCATAGATTTGTTCTTTACAATTGATCTTTACATACAGTAGAAGCCTTTCTCTCTAAAATAAAAAGTGACTACTTTGTATAGCAGCTTATGGATCAGAACTGGCCATCCATTTTACTGGCTTCATAATGTATACACAGGAAAGAAATCAAAAACTATATTCACAACTCTTTATGAAAGAAGTGTGGCTTGTTCTATCTATCTAAGATATAAATTCGAATAGTCATAAAACATTTATTGTCACTGTAGAAATTCTGCTAAAACATAATCAGTTCATATATTAAACCAGCCATCCCTAACCAGTTGTTCTTAGATGTACTGGACTACAATTCCCATATTCCTGGAGAGCAAGCTAAGTGAGCATATTTCTAACACATCTGGAGGATATAAGCATATTAATCTTTTGCGTTTTGTTTTTTGTTTGGTTAAATTAAGGCCATAACTCAAAGAATTATTATATGAGTTCAAGAGGAATCTTTTATGTTATCTATGTTGAGAATGCCAAGAACCAGAGCTAAGAGACTGCTTTTTATTCATCAGCTAGCAGCATATTCTTTTCACCAAAAGATCCAAACACAAGAATTCATTCCACACCTCATGGGCTATCCAAGATAAGTCTTTAGAACATCTGCAAGCTCTTAAATATAGGGCGGCACATCAATTGATCCCCCAAGTCAGCAAGCAGTCTTGTACTCAATGGAGCCCAGAACTAACAAAAAAAGATTGCTGAATTTTGCCTCTTTTTGTCTCTTTAGCATAAGCCATTAATAAATGGTAAAGCCAATTACCGTGGTTAGAAACATAATAGCAGCTTGGAAATCACTGAAGTGGGCAATTCAGTTTTTAAGATTTCTGTCTTGCTTTCTCTCCCTCTCTCCCTTGCTCAACGCAGACCCACAGGTCTTTCACAAGAAGGTATGCAACATCCTTGCACAGGTCTAAATTAGCATCAAGGTATGTCAATAGGACTGAAGAGAGGGGTGGAGACCATCAGCACTAATCCCTGCTACTCTGCTTGTATAGCCTGTTGTGATTGGGATTAGAAATTTCTTGGTGGGTTGGCTTCCAAATTGCACCACATCCTGCAAACTACACAGACTCTGACCCACAAATTCACCCCATTCTAGAAGAATCTGAAAGTTCTCATAATTCAAATATTTCTAATATTGAGGGCAAGGATAAAGACCTACACTGCATTTTACTTTTGTTGTTATTGTTCCAAAGCACAAAGAAGTGATTTTTTAAATGTCTGAATTGCAATTACAAGGAAGAAAAATCATTTGCTCCTCTAACATTACATCCTTTGTTTTGTTGTGAAGAAGTAGAAAACATCCTGGGGTAAAGAACTTTCAGAATAATAGAGCAATAGAATTACATGCTCAGAACATATTTAGATCCGCATATTCTTTTTACAATTGCTGCATCCTAGTTTTCTCCAAATAAATTTGTTACAAATACTCCAGACACTTTTCCTCATGCAAAGAATGGCATGTCTACAATCACTTCACCTATTCCTTCCTAAAGCATTGATAATGCAGATGCCAATATCAAGTCAGATTTTTCCCCGTTCATCTCTTGCAAACTGATTTTGGGAAAATATAGATATCTCAAATATTTTCATATTTTGCTCAATCCTGGGTTGAATGTTAATATTCTACATTAGAAATGTCCCTCAATCTTCATTTATTATTTTTGAGGTCATTATGAACACCCTATCCTATACAAATTCTTTCCAGGCACAATAATACTCTACATTTAAAATGTCCTTCAATCTGCATCTATTATTTCATTAGACAAAGTTTCCCCCAACCAACCAGGGGATTTGGTTGGGGAAAAGTAATTTCTACTTCCTACAGAAAGTAGACAGAAGATTCTGAGAGGACTTATAACACTTACATAGCAACTCTTCCCATTCCACAGCTTCCCCTTAAGGATGGGTAGGGGAATATGCAGAGGGGAATTATCTCCCCCTAAGAACAAACACCTCAGAGGGAGGAACTTCAATCAATGTTGCATTTTCTTCATTTATCTCCCCTTTTTAAAAGCTTCTCCCACAGCTTTGGGCATAGGGTGCTGCATCCCTCTGTCGGTAGTAACCCTATCACTTGCCTTCTTCCCCAAACCAGGATCCCTCCACCTCAGATCCAAGAATCAGTAGATTCAAATCCAGTCAGGTCATTTGTGCTTGTGCAGCTATTGCAAATGGACCTGTTGGAATAGGTTGGGAACATGAACATCATCATCTGATTCCTACAATCTCTCTGTTTAAATAACCTTTTCAATTAATTACATATTTCACTCTGCCTCTCTTCACTAGGAATCCAAAATATAATCCGTACCTCAAATTCTTCCTCTCCCATCATCAAGACAGGTGTGGTGGCAGAGGTGCATATGGGGCAAGAACCTTTACGACCCCAAAAGGAACATTTTAAAATCAGATTACTTTCATTAGCTGAAACTGCAGGTGGAAAATGACAAATTTTATTAGTATTTTTATGGGGAATAGTCCAATAACCTTGTCATCTAGCTTTTTAGGTAGTCCTCTAGAGGAAAAGTATCTGGTAGAAAGCCATATGCAGTTTCCAAAAGCAATGTGGTACGGCTTCTTGACAATTTTGGTTAGCAGTTTATTTGTAGGAAGCTTTGACAAGATCTAGTGCTGCTTGGAGTTTCTATGGAAAACCCAAGGCTTTCAAAACAGGAGATGGTGGGAAGGCATTAAGCAACAGGTGTGGATGGTAATTATATGAGATCTGAGACAGTGACATGTGAGTAGAAGAATGAACTGAGGTATTATTATAGGTAAACTCAGCCATAGGCAAAAGACTGGGCCAGCTGTCTTGCTTATATAGCAACAATGGTACTGCTCCAAAGTGGCATTTGTCCTCAGTTTTCCAATGGATTTGGGTGATCAGCAAAGGAAAAATGGAGCTTAAGGGCTGAAAAGGGCCTTCCAAAAAACACAGTGTGAATTGAGTGACTCTGTTAGAAATCAGATTATTGAGCAGTACTAGGTAATATGGAAAATAAACTAGCCATCTCAGAAGTGGGGGTGAGCCTCAAAAGGGGAAGTATTCAGGCCTTCATGATAGAGAATCTTATGTTTTATAACTTAGGAACATAGATATGAAAGGTGAAATGAGAAAAGAATTGTGCCCACCCCGCTTGGCATTGTCTAAGCTTGTGCAAAGTTTGTAGATTTTCCCATTTTTTGTGGTCAGTTCAGACTTTGATGGGATGTGATCATAAAATGACAACACAAATAGGCAAATCCCAGAAAAGTTTGCAAGTTGAGACTCCAAGAGAGGGTGCCATGATTGAATGGATTCCACTTTGTCAGGATCCATCTAGATGCCATTGAAAGAGAATAGCCCAAATAATCCAAAGCAGGTAGATTAAAGGCATATTTTTCCATTTTAACATATAAACTGTGTTGACAGTCTAGTTGTAATACAGTTCAAATGTGTTTAGTGTAGGAGTTAGATCTTCAGAATAAATTATCCAAATAAACTACCAAATACCTGTTCAAAATACTTTGAAAGATGTGGTTCATAAATCTCAAGAAGATTAAAGGAGTTGAAGCAAGTCCAAATGGTATCATTCTGTATTCAAACTTCTCATAATGGGTGTCAAATGCAGTTAAATATTTGTGCTCCTCTTTCATATAAATCAGGCTTTTCTGAGTAACCATTCTTAAGAGTTCAGAGAAGAGAGGAAGGGGATAGTGATCCCTAATTATTACAAAGTTTGGAAACTCTTGTGAGAGAGTAAAGAACTATCTCTTTTTTAACAAAATGATAGGGTACTTGCTGGCAAATAGGGGCAAATAAATTCCTTCCACAAAATGTTAACAAGAAATTATTTTAGAAAGGCTAATTCAGTATCAGATAAGGAATAAGGCTTATAGCACAGTCACAGAATCTGTGGGATCTATGCCTCCCTCCCCAAAATATCAGCATAAGTAGAGTATTTGGCAGGTAAGACAGAAAAACCTCCTACTGAGGGGAGGAGGATTCAACCTTGCAAGCAGTGAAGTTTGCATGTCTAAGATCAATTATAATATTATCTCAGTCCCACTGAATACATGGGTTGTGAAGCTAAAACCATTCTATTCCCACTGCTGAAGGAAAATGCAAAGGGAGAACCAAATAGAGTTGCAGGGATTCTTGATGGTTACAGATGGTTGAGAAGAGGTTTTGTGCATTCAGAAATTTGATACAGAGTAAAAGTCTGCCATCTATGATTTTTACCTTCACTGGGGGTTTTACCCGCTGAGTGGACAAGGTATATTGTGTATGATGGAACAGTGTATAAAACTGTCCGTAGTACCAGAATCTATTAGAGCATAGTAGTATATTGCAGAACCAGCCTGAGGGTAAATAATTTAAAGTATTAAATATCTGTGCTTAGCACTGCATGACTTGGACCTGCTTAACTTTCAGACATACATACTTCCAAGACCCTTGAAGAAGAGATTGACTATGGAGCTATGCAGCACTTAGGGCATCTGCTTGCAAAATGTCACCCTTCTCCATAAGTACAGCACTTCACCACCACATAAGACAGGTGAGTCTTAGCAGGGCATTTTTTTACAAAATGATCAGATCCTCCACAGTGTCAACACAGACTATGTACATAGTGCAGCTGCTTTTCTTTAACCTGTGCTGGTTCCCAAATGGATGGGTTCAATATCCAAACCCTTTAAAGTGGGGAGGGAGAAAGAGAGAATTAAAGAGAATATTGGCATATCTGCTGCAATTTTTCAAGCCTTCCATCTGTACTCAAGCAGATTTGGATTAATGCTTCCAAAATCTCTGGAGTATTGTGTAGAATGAGCTTATCTCATATTTCATCTTTACACTGGCCAATGTATTCCAGCTCACATTCTGAGCTAACAATGGAAAACCACCCACATACATGTACACTGAACATTTACTTTGCTCTAAGTTCTGGCTTTTGCAGCTGGCTGTCACTGATCTTGGAGATTGTTAAAGGCAGCTTTCAACCTTGGTATGAAGTTTGTTAATTGTCAATAGGCTGTTCTGTTATAGAAGAGGAATCATTCATTTTATAGCTCCTCCAGTCAAAAGGCCAATTATAAATCCTACATGGGAACAATTTATGGAAAATTCTCCCAGCCTTCACAAGATCTATAATTCACATTGAAGGAGGAAAGTCATAAATATCCCATGATCACCATCACATCTATCAGGCAAGAAGACAGGGGACTGTCACTGAAGAATGGTGGCTGTTGTTGCTGCTGTCACCATCACAGTTGTTATGATGCTTGAGTCAGGGGGTGGGGAGTAGGGCAGAAATACAAGACCATTAGGCAAAAGTATATTCCAGTATATTCATAGTCTGGTTCAACTGGTCCATCTTGACTACTACAAGGTTCCGATGCAGCAAAATTTGGTTCTGATACTAGAGCAAAATGTTAGTGACCAGCACTATAATCAAAAGCATTGCAGGAGGATCAGCATGCATGTAAGAAAATCAAAGTAATTTCTCCTCATGTAAAAGTGGGAGTAGGTGTTGCTGGTTTTGCTGTCAGACTTCACTTAGACCAATACTGGAACTAAAAGGCTTGCAGGTAGAGGTAAGTAAATAGTTTTATTATAGAGTCTTAAAAAGCCAATAGAATAAAGTAAACCTTTAGTCAAGTGAAGCTGAATCATTGCGTGTGTGCACACACACACACACACATTCCAAGATTCACATTTCAAATATCTTCCTCTTTCTTGCCCATGTGTCAAAATGAGCTAAAAGGCCATTTCGCATGGGAGGAGCAACTGATACCAGTGCATTGTTACTGTAACAGATCAGTAAAAAAACTCAACATGGGAGCGTCCATGTTGTAACAGGTCAACCAAAAAAACCAACATGGGAGCATCCATGTTATCAACAAGAGTTAAGCTGAACTTGAAAGAATCTTTACTTCCAAGCATCACCTGTTTGAAAACTAGGGCTTATTGTGCTGTCCTATTTGATGCTATGGATGCTAGGAAACATGATAGTATAAAAATACAGCATAAATAAATAAACATTTGTTTATTTATTCTAAAGATAGGCAATCTTAAATGCCCAGATATTTTTAATTGCAACTCTGACCATGCTACTGGGGTATGTGGCAGTAGTAGTCCAAAGCACGGAGGGTATCAGGTTGTCTATCTGTGTGCTATTTTATAGCTTACATGAACCCCCTTTTCCTTGCATGCAGGAAAAAGAAAACTGCCCAGGAAGGATATGGAACCCAATGAAACCAGACACTAAAGATGCAACCACAATCAATTCCCACAAGAAGGAAAAATGGGAGAATCTAGAGTGCATCATGGATGCATACAGAACTTTCTAAAACAGTGGAGAAAAGAGAACATGCACAGGAAATCAAAGGTGGAGCACATAACCAAAGTAAAATACAAGGTTGTCTCCAGAAACTGCAGGAACTAGGTCAGAAAGGCTAACACTCAGAATGAGCTGAGGCTTATGGAAAATACCAAAAGAAACAAAAAGGATTCTTTGGATGTCTGAAACTAAAGGAAAGCCAAAGAGGGTATAGGTCCATTGTGAAAAGAAAATGATGAAATTAGTAATGGGTGATAGTGAGAAGGCAGAACTTCCTAACTCTTATTTGAGTCTGCCTTCTGTGAGAAGGAAAATGGAGCCCTAGCTGGTCATTGTTATACCACTGGGGGAACTGTAGTTTGGGACAGACTAGATTACAAATCTCCAGGGCCAGCTGAATTGCATCCTAGAGCAGAGTTTTTCAAACTGTTCTGCAGAACCCTAGGATTCTTGAAGGACATGATGGGGTTCTATCAAAGATTAAGGGCAAAAACAAACAAACAAAAAATCCCACTCAAATGCAGCCAATTTTCTATCAGCAGTGCCTTGCTTCTTGATCAAGGATTCCAGATTACGTTTTCAACTAATAGATTTCACAGCCTGAAAAACCTGAAAACTCCTGTCCTAGAGTACTATAGGAACTAGTTGGGGTGACTACAAAGTCACTCTCTATAAACTTTGAGAACATTTGGAGGTCTAAAAGACTGGAAGTCTTTCCTTCAAAAAAGGGGGAGAAGATTGAAAATTGAAGACTCACAATTGACTGTACCCAAGGAGTGCTCATTAATGGCTCCACTTCAGCATGAAGAGAAGTTATCAAGTAGAGTTCACTAGGCCCATGCTGTTCAATATTTTTCATCAATGACTTGGACAAGAGTGTTGAAGGGATGCTTATCAAGTCTGCAGATGACACAAAGCTAGAAGAGATAGCTAACACTTTAGATTAAAGATCCAAGATTCAAAAAGATCCAGACCGCCTTTAGCAGTGGGCTGAAATGAATAAAATGAATTTAATAAGAAGAAATGTAAACTTCTGCATCTAGGTCAAAAGAACAAAAAATGAAAGGCACAAGTATAAGATAAGGGAGATCTGGCTTGCTACAGAAGATATAACTAAGGGGAGATATGATACTAGTCTTCAAACATTTGAAGAGTTGTCACATACAAGAGGGAGTGGATTTTTTCTCTATTATCCCAGAGGGCAGGACCAGAACCAATGGGTTAAAGCTACAAGGAAATATGCTCAGGCTAGATAACAGAAGGCATTTCCTGACTATATAAACGGCCTGCTAGTAGAACAAGTGGCTGCTACATTAAGTGGTGAGTTCTCTTTTCTGGAGCCTAGAAACAGAGCCTGGGTGTAGAGAAGGTCTAGTAGATCCTGACTGAGCAGGCAGTTGGAGTAGATAAACTCTAAGGTTCTCATTATTTCTTTTTTTAAAATCTTCAGTTTTTGTCTCATTATATTTTGTAAGTCAATAATTTTCTCTGAGACCTTTATTGCTTTTTATATCCTGGACTACATTATCTGGATTATACATGCAGGTTTCAATCAAAGTCCTCTCCCTCATCTTCACACCTTTTAAATTAGTTCTAACTGTCCCATTCTGGAAACTACTGTATATGAAGAATAAATAAAGCAAGAAAGAAGCAATTTCTTAGCAACAGATCTGCAACTGTTAGGGTATATGACAAACTAGGTTAACAACATCTTGTTTGGACAAAGAGTTTGGATATGGGGAAAGAATGAACCAAAGTGTCAAAAAGAAACAGAAGGACAGAACACACTGACAAGAGACCAAGGAAAAGGATACTTTGAGCCTCTTCCAACCACAGGACTGTGTTATCCACACAGATGTAAACTTATGCAGCCTCTGAGTCTACACCAACACGTTAGTGTGAGAGCAACCACCAAAGCTGTCAGATCCTTCACCAACGTGCCCATCAATTGCATTCAGCTTTCCCCAACACACATTGGCATTTTAATTACTGTTGGGTAAACTAATTTGTCCAAATGAAGGCAACTGAGTCTCATAGAATATGCAGGTTCCCTGACCTCTGACAGGCAATGACACAAGATACAAAAGGAGGCAAAGGAAAGCTTTTTTTTTTAAATCAGAGCCTTATTACTCTCTATTACTCCAATTAGTCAAGCTTCAGTACTCTGAATGGGGGGGTGGGGTGGAATTGCAATTAAATCAATTTTTGATGGTCTGGAAGTGGGTTACCAAACCGCCTGGCCTGTGAAATACTGATATTATAGCAACAAAGGTTAAAGTCTTTGTCAGCACCTGTGGTCCCCCTGTCTTTCCTGTATCTTCCTCCTCGCTGCTTCTGTGTCCCTGCTAAAGTGAGTCATTAGAACATGTCATGTCTTATTGTAGTTGCCATCAACCTGCTAACCTAATCAGTTGACATCATTATGGAAAGTAACTCGTACAGTTATATTTAGTGCTAAGGTCACACAAACTTACAGCACCCCCTCTCTGGAAAGTGATGGAAGGAGGGCCTAACATTAGAAACATGGTCAAGAGTAGGAAGGAAGTAGGCATTGCACAGCAAATGGTCTCAAGCTGTGTCTACACTAAGAAGCATTTCCACATGTGTGCATATTCTCACGAGATTGCTGGACAGTGAGAAAATGTTCTTCTCTCCAGAGAAACCTCACACAAACAGAGCAAATAAACAATCAGCAGTTTAGTGTTAATAGAACAATATCTAGTTTTCATATACTACTGAAGGAGCATGAATGAAAGAGGAAGAGGAAACAACAATGGCGGCTACTACAACAAGAATGCTTGAGAGACACTGTGAAAGATCAGAATGCAACAGAATAGAAAAACATTTGCATTGTTGTACTGCTATTGTGTTTGGTTTTCCATGTATTTAGTCTCAGAACTATTATGGCCTATTTATATAGAATTTTTTTTTTTAATTTTCAACTTTTGAAAGTTGAGTTCTGTGCTATTAATCTTTTATCTACTTTGTTGATAGGCTGTATACATAAATTGCTATGTCTGTGAGGGTTCAAAATCCTACAGTTTGAAATGTTGTATTATGCTGGTCTTAGACTGAAATAAATTTGTTTCAAAAACAAAAATATATTTAGCTAAAGGAGAGTTAGACAAGGATGTGTATAAGCCCAATTTTATTTAATTATTAAATACATTCTCTGGTGCCTCATTTAAGTGATCTTGCTTTTCACCCTACCAAGCTAGTCCACAGGGACATCAGTGTTCTATTAAACACCAATGATGCAGTAGTTTTGCCTCTGATCTTTGTCAGTTAAAAGAGTGTTAAGATCACTCTTTTCTTATTGCAATAAGGAGGAATTAATAATAAATTTTGCTAGGACCAAGATCCTTGTACCTCAATACCCAAAACCCTGAATCTGGCAGTTAGGTGGACATACCATCAACCAGGTCAATATCTTTAAACAGTAATTTTTCAAGCCTCTAGCAACCAAAACACTCACCTGGATTCTGTAGCTCAAAATGCACAGAAATCAGCTTCAGCAATTTAAACTTATTATTTTGTCCAAGGCACAGTTTATATCTGCTGCAATCAAGTTATCTGAAGCTACAGACTAACATAGCTGCTATATGGAGCTCAATTAGGACTGTACAACAACATGCTGTCCTAGAGAGAGTCCAAACCAAATTTTTAAGAAATGTCTTCCAGATCCCCCACTGTGTTCCAAATTCTATGTTCTGGCAGGAACAGGAGTAAGTAAAGTTGAATCCAGCCTCAAGATAAATATTTGTACTTACTGCCTAAAGGTACTCCATAACCCATTTGAACTGGTCCATATAATTTTGGCAGACAATTTGATATCCTCATGGGAAAAAGTAACACTAAGGAAATTGAATTATTATGGGTTTCCCAGTGATGCTATCTTGTCAATGGGCCAGATCATGCTAAATTAATTTTAAAACAAAGGATTTGGGACACAGAAATATCAGTTAGAATCTGCTGTTCTCCCACAGGATATATTCATAAACAACCACATTTTAGATTCTAAACAAGCTTCTTATCTATCATATTTCAATTCCCTAACTTAGAGCTAGTTCAATGTGCTTCACAAAGCAGCACAGGAGGGGAAATACAGATCTTCCTTTTGAAGCACAGCATTGCCCCTATGGTACAGGTGCCACAGAAACTACAGTCTGTGTCCTCCTTAACTGCCATTTTTACAGGGACTTTAGGGTCTGATTACCCATCTTTTATCCAAATTTCCTAGACACGGATAAATTTTATTTATATTAATTGCCAGATGATCATAATAACTTTATTTCTCTAAATGTAGCAAAATTCTGTTACATCATGTGAAAACTCCACCCACAGATGGTCAGTAGCAGCTAATGATGTAGTTTAGGCGCTTATTTTATTATATATGGACCATGATTCTACTGACACAATTAACTTACCCACAGTCATTCAATCCATCAGACTGCCATAGACTATGCCCATAAATTTGCATATTAGTTATATTTTTTTACCATTGTTTTAGCTCTTTAGCCTTTTAAGTTACAGTACTGTCATTCCTTTATACACTATTGTATACCACACTACTGTATTATAGTTTTTATAGCTTCAATATTAATATTAAATATACTTTATCTGCAGATTTTATATTTCATGTTAGCAATTTTTATTTTAGTTATTATCTTATAGTTTTATCCAAATTAAATAAATCTATTCTGTATTCACTTTTGTCATATATGGCATGACATCATCATCTTTATAATCTTAATCTTAAAATCTTAATGACATTGGCATCACGATTTTAGCTTGTGCTAATAATTTACATTTTAGTCATTTCTTATACAGATTAGATTATTACCATAACAGGAGGACTGTAATTTTATTCTTGAATGTTATGCATGTTATGCCTGTTGATGCCCAAAATAAAGTTACCACCACCACTACTACTACCACTATTTAGCTAGTGATTACTAAACTACTGCCCCAAATAAAACATTGTCTATGTATCCAGTAGAATCAATCAGTTACAGGTGGACAGTAGCATTTTTGGAATGCTGTTATGAGTGTTCACTGATCCCTCTCTGGTGCACTCTCTCTCTCATAGACACAGAGAGTACAAGCAGGAAAAAAAAATCCCTCAGGGACACAGGTTATAGTCTACTCTGTTCCTTATCAGACAGAATTTCTATTTTCATGGCTTACTTTTTTTTTTTTTTAAGATAAAAGCATTCAAAGATATAATCCCAACCTGAATTACTTCCAGATGGATTTTTTAATGTGCACTGACAATAGTTCATTACACCATTTTTCCAGACATTCAAGCAACATTACATTTTGGTCATCAGCCCTTTTGCCATTTTTTTCTCTAAATATGGAAAAACAGTTAATTGGTAATAAATGGAAGTATGGTTTTCCAAAAGTGAGGATGCTCTGTGGTGCTTTTTTTCCAGTAGATTTTGGAAAAGGAATAAGAAATTTGATGGCTGTGGTGATATTCACTGCCCCTCTTTCTCATCTTTTAATCTCCTAAATATACTAATTAATATGAAGATGCACACAGTTTAATTATCTAAGAATTCCAGAATTTCCAAATATATGTTAGCCATTTTGAAATTTGCTGGATGCCTTGCCTCCACCTATCTGTTCATCTTGCCCACTGCAAAAAAGTTTCTTTCCCTGCCACAGAACACAGAAATACAAATATGATATTATGGAAGGAAGAGTGAGCAAAAGACAATGAACAGCTGGAGTGTTTTGAAATGTAATGTTTTTTTTCCCCCAAACTATTCTTCAAAAAGAATGTGTTTGTAGATGTATCAAACACTTGCAGGTATGCTCAAAACTACCACTGTGTTTGGGGAATGAACAAGGGGGGTATGGAGAAAAGACAGGTTCAGGTGGACAGTACAAGTATGCAGAAGTCCAAGAACATACAATTATGATTTCAACTTGGTATTCCTTTGAAATTCAGCAATTAACAGTTATAAGCTGTATAGATATTAAGTTGTAGTTCTGCAAGGAATAAGACAAAACACAGCAATGTGTGAGAGAAAATTTGTATCTGGACACAGAACCAGTTTTTATCCAGGACTGGTACTGTCTATTTTAGTTTAACAGAATCTACTATTAATTTTGTTGCTTTGGAAATAAATCTAAGAATTAAAGTAGCTGTTTGAAGAAAATTAGAAGAAATTAGGCTCTTCCTAATGTCGTGTAATGCTAATACGTGAGGAACACTGCAGAGGAGATTTGTCAGGCCTACAAAAGGAAGAGGGATGCTTAGCATTTTCCCAGCCATTGATTTTCTTCTGGAAATGCACACACCCTCATCATTTTTATTTGAATTTCTTCCTCTAGCCTAAGAGCTCAGTGGTCGATTCTGGGTAGACTTCCTCTGTCTGCCCTACAATCTCCCAGGAGACATCTTGAGCTCTCAAGCAAACACATTCCAAATGGACCCAAGTTAAACTATACACAGTGGGTGGTTCCATACCTGCTTTGCATATGGAAAACTGCTCCAAAGAGACCTCTAAATGAGACACTGAAGAACTGCTAATAGCATACAAGAACATCTATCTAGCATCCATCTAGCATACAAGATAGAACTGTTGATAGTTAAACAAAGTAAGTGAGCAAGCCTTTTAGGGTGAGAGCCACATTCAGTCTTGTGTCATGCTAAAGGCAACAAGGTTTGGTCGGAATAAGGTTGGTGAGAACAGAGCAAAAAAGGTGGGAAAATTACTATTACATTAATATTTGTTTAATATAACAAATATTTTGTAATTAATATTACAAAATATTTGTTATATTAAATAAATGAGCAAATTAAACACACACACACACCTAGAAACGGCCAGTCAAAGAATCAATTGAATCAAAAGTTGGAAAAATCTGATTAGGACATCTAGTCTAACTTGGTCAGTGTAGATGATACCTGTTCAACCTCTGCTTGTACACATCAAGTGGAAGGGAACCCACTGCATTGCTTGGTTAATGATTCTATAGTCAAACTGCTCTTATTACTAGAAAGGTTTTCTACTATTTAAAACAGAACCTGTCTTCTTCTAACATAATATCTGTCCTTTATTTTACCATGACTTTTAAAGGGACAATTTTATCTTTTGTGATTTATATCAACCTTGTGCATTTATATGTGTCTGTGTCTGTGTATGTGTGTGTATTTGTGTCTATGTGCAATATATAATGGACATGATATATATTTTCTAAATAAAAGAAGTAAATATTTCTTTAAAAACATACAGAAAAAGAAGGGTGATAAAATTGCTACTGCATTATCTACTGAAGTGAAAGAGCCAGAAAGAACCAAAATAGTGAGCTACTCCAGGGGAGACAATGCCATCTCTGCTAGTTATGAAACAGTCTATGAATTACCCAAGCAGTAAAGATGAAAGTCACATACTTTAAATGGTTTACTTCAAAAAGGAAGGAAGAGAGGGGGCGAGGGAGGGGGATCAGTTCCTGAAGCAGTATGCAAAATTCAACTGAGGTCCCTTAACGTGACTTCTGTAATATTTTTATGTTCACAAAGCTGCGAGTACGCAATTTTTTATGGGTGCCAGAGTATCCATAACCCAGAAAATGGCATCAATTTCCCCTCTCTGAATAAATTAAATTATTTTTTTAAAATTCCCATCTCTTATGCATCAGCTGTTCCTCATTTGTGATACAGAACAGCAGCTATGGTGCCAAACCATCCCTGGACATAATGTGAAGTACATATACCAAGGCCCAGTATCAACAAGTAGTTCAGAAAGAGACCAGAACAATTTCAAACTATATTATGGCCAATTAAAGCAGATCCAGATAATTTAGATGTATGTGATATTATGAAGCTACTACTTTCTCAATTTTATTGGTCAGAGATGGTATGAACTATAATTGCTCCATTCTCTCTATCAAGGGATGGTATAAACAGCCTTCTTTCAGCATCCTGTTGAACCAGGGTCCTAGTGCTTAGAAGCAATGATATCAACTCTCCAAACCATTTCTATGGATTGGCCAAGGCTCAGTAATACCACTGACAGCCGAGAGAGGAAAATCTCTAATTGCATTAAGGAAAACATTAAGATCCATTAGACATTGAATATTTTTATTTCCTATTTGCTAACAGTGAGCTTCATAAATTTCTTCTCACCTCCACAGTAAAACAGCCTCTTGAGACAAACCGAGTGTTTTAACTGTGATTTATCTGTGATCCATGAATATATAAAAACTGGTGCTTGAAAGAAGCAATCCTGATTAGTCAAGCCATTGCAAAAACAAAATAAGTATCTTTAACACAGCTGATGGAAATTCAAGCTCTTTTATTGTTTCAAAATACTACTTTTGCATATCCCTGCCTTCTAGAGTTTCAGAGAAATATAGCATTCCTATTTTCTATAAAGGAAAACGTACTGTAGTCTTAATTGTAAAGTTTGTTTGTTATTCGTTTCCTAAAATACGGGTTCAAAAACAATATGAAAGTTTCTATTTTAAAAATAGCACATTGATGGAATTGCCCAGAAAATCAAAGGATGGTATTAAATGGTCCCTGCTCAGTGCTAGACTACATAAATAAGGAAGAGCTCTGTTTATTTCCCAGTGTGCCAGTAGATGTTCTGGCCCTTTTCCTTCACTCCCCTGCAGGTTTCCAGCAGCTGAGTGAAATGTGGATTGTTCTATGTCTTCCACATACTGTGGAAAAAGAGCACCATTCCTGTTTCATTGCTTAGATGGTTCTTATGCCCACTCACACACATATCTTACAAGAGGCTGTGAATGGGATTGTCAAAATCTTCAAAGCCTGCTCAGGTGTAAAGCTCCAGTGATTCCTTTTTGTGCCTTATTTGTTCTCTCCCTCCCCTGTTCCCCACTAGGTACATTCAAGCCACTTAACAACTAGGGAAATTGGGGTATATATGTGGGAATCATTCCTCCCTCCTCCTTGAAGGCATTTTGTTTCCTCATGCAATGACAAACAAGGGCAAAGGAAAAAAAGCCACAATTTCTAAGCAGCAGCTTGCTAACCCTTCACTGGGTGAAATTATTTTCCCTTAATTGCCTGGTGGGAATCATTTATTTGGGGAATGGGGATTCTCCCTCCCCCCCTCCCTACACCAGCTACATGGAGCTATTGAAGTTCAGAGGGGCTTTCACCTGGAGACACTGGTAATTACCCCCTTTATTTTAAAGCTTCTACCTGTAGCTTCATACTTAGGACTGAACTCGCTCTGCGGGGTGGCTTTGTTCCCACTAAATACAGCCCTGAATAAACAGCCTCAGCAGCAGGAGTGCACAGCAAAGTGGTAATTTCCAGTCCAGCATAATTAGCCAAAGTTCTTTCAGCCACCATCTCTGAATAGTGCGACTTTGCCAAGGGAGAGTGCCCCATGTGGGAATAGCAGCGCCAGACATGCATGCGGTATGCAGACAAAAGCTTCTTGGGGGTTCAACATGTTGAGGGAGTGAAGAGAAATGGCACCTCTAACCAGAGAGTTCTCTATGCAAAGGCTGAAGCACAGGTACCATCACAAAAAGCAGGCTCTCCTATCTTTACATTGAGCTACAGAACTTCTCCCAAGCTCAAAAACAGAATGGAAGACAAAGTAGGGTTAGACTAGAAAATCTATTTCCCCGTGAAGATATCTTACTTACTTTGATCTCCCAAGGCAGCATTTATAGTAAAGTGCTACTAGTCCAAATAAAAATGCTTGAAAAACAGCATATTTCATTTACAAATTAAGATGAATCCATAATGTTTATATGTATTTATTTATTTGGAATTCTTCTCCTTAGAAATCTTATGTGCTAGGATATGATGACAGTTGGAAACTTAAAAAAAAATCCTCCTCAGTTTTATTCTTGAGATCTGTCCCATGAAAGAGTCAAACAAGACACCACCATAAGTCCCAGCATGTGAAAGATGTGTAAGAGCAATCTAATTCAGACACCTGCCATTATTTGTGACACATACTGGAGACAGGCATCTGGCACACTTATTTAAAGCAAAGAGACATGCAGGCAGAATGAAGGAAAGAAAGAAAATATCCTGACAGTTCCAGTTTTTATTGGACTTATTTTCAGTGCTATACCGAACAACATGTAGACAATGCTTGAAGAAAAGGCAGAAAGTAAGTGGAATGTCAAGTGTCCTTCACAGCTTTGTCTCTCTCTTTCATCATTTAAACTCGTTTTCTGCTCCCTATGCTTTCATAGCCACCTAGCCATCAGCTTGAACCTCAACTGCCTCACTGCCTTTCATTTTGCTATACAAATTTTTTGAAACCTTAATCACTGATGTAAGATATATACTTTATTATATTTGTACTTTCCATAATATAAAATGTACATATCCCTGTATAAAACTGGCTAAGTAACAAAGACAAATTCCAATTCCCATTGATAAGATCAGCTCATAAATAGTGTTCAGCTCATAATTTCTGTTCAGTTTGGAGATGCTCCTTCACTGTGAGCACTTAGCAGTCATGCAGCAGTTAAAAGCAGACAGGAAACCAAGTTAGCAAAAATTGGTGGTAGAGACCCTGCATAGCCCAATTAGGAAAATCATCCAGGTATGTAAAAGGAACAGACAATGTTACAGATTTAAAAATGATGTGTGTACTATTAAAAAAAACAACACCTCATTGTCAGTTACACAGTCTGGTAAACTTCAATTTCTTATATACATTCTCCACATGTAAAGAGAAAAAAAAGCCATTGTGTAATGTGACCTTCAATAAGGCATACATTCTTCCTATACTAAGACTGCAGAATGTAGATGCATTCTAGAATTAGAAAAGTGTGCCTATGTTGTTTTTCCAGAGCAAATAGAGGAATCATCAGAGATTAAATGGAGCCCTCAAATTAAAGTTTCTTATGTTGCCACATTTCAAACACTCAAAAGCTGCAAATATTACTTCAGCTCCAAGAGTAAATACAGTAAAGTATTCTTAGCTATCAGCTATAGCTGTTCACACAATCAGAAACATTCCTCAACACCAGGGGCATCCGCAGTGCTGGAGTTTCTATCACCCTCATTGTGCCCACCATTTTGATGCTGTTGACCATCCTCTGGGGATGCTCATGCCCCACAAATAACTGAGAAAAAAAAATACATTGTGAAAAAGCTAAATCTAAGATTCTTCCCATTTTATTTCAGTTAGCAAATTATCTAATTAAGAATATTTATTTAAATAAAAGCTGAAATTATCACCATATCAATCATAATCTTATTAAATATTTAACACACTATAATCCAGTGTTCAATAGTCCATATTTAGTCAAGTTGATATAAAGAATGATGACTTTCAAGAAGCTCTTGGATTAAACAGATTATCCTGACTTTTCCAGACCTGGATTTGACACAAAGACAGCCTTAGAAATGTAGCATGTTACTCTTGAATTTTTTGGTGGCATTTGATACAGTTGAGTGTGATATTGCTGGAGCACTCCACTGTGGTTCCACTTTTATCTCTCTATCTCTAGATTCTGGCAATATTTAGATGAGGAAGATAAAGTAAAAAGCAAGACAAGCATCAGGATGGTTCTTCTCAACCACTTGGGACTTGTCCTAAGGATCCTGCCAGATTTGAAGTACATATACCAAAGACCCAGCATCAACAAGAAGTCCAGAAGGAGAGCAGAACAATCTCAAACTCTATTATAGTAGAAAGGCCAATTAAAACAGACCCAGATAATTAATATCCTCCAGGTACATGTGATTTTGTTTATTTAAACAACTTACATAGCTGCCCATCTCACAACAGTAACTGAGTGGTGCACAGAGGATTAAACCAGAAACAAAAACATACTAAACATAAACCTGAGTCTCAAACATTCCATTTTCAACCCATAAAGACCAAACAAACAGTTACACCAACAGGGCTAGTTTAACCTCCAAGCCACATGTCTGAAGGAATATTACTTAAGGCCAAAAGGGTCAGGGCCATCCAGATCTCTCACGAAATGTTGTTCCATAGGGTGGGTGCTGCAACAGACAAAGCACAATTCCTAGGCCCCTTTGGATGACATTTCCCAATAAAAGGGACCTGGAGCATGCCAACCCTGCCAGTTCTGATGGGGCAAAAATCAGTAGGTTGGCATGCTTTATAGAAGGGACCTACTTTCTCAAATTCCTTGCCCAGAGATGGTATGGTATAATTGCCCCATTCACTTGGATCAAGGGAAGTATAGTTTTCTTTTAGCATAAATGAAAAACCCTCCTTGCAAAGAGGCATTAATACTGTTCAACCATAAGGTCATTTCCATTTTGTTCATATAATAAATTGGAATGGACAAGGGACAAATCATCTCTCTGGACACCGTGGGCACATCCACAAGATCTACAATCTGAAAAGCATCTGAACTGATTGGAAAAATTGGCCTGCCCCAACATTGGAGTCCAAATTAAGGCAGATATGACTGACTTTATCAGCAAAATATAATTCAGATTATTCACAACAACTGTTGAATCATTCTAGCTCATTCTCATCCCACATCTTGCTGAAGAAGTCTTTGAACTGCATGGGACAGCATTACTGGTCCAGTCTGCATTATGGAACAGCAAAGAGAGAACAACTTTTCTTTGAAGGCGTAGAATATGTCTCCAAATGGATATCCAATCTTCATCCTGAATTATACTGGTGCTTAAGAAACTATTTTTATCATTTAATTGTGTCAGCATCCTGTTGAACTACTGATAGCCAAGAGAGGAAAATCTCCAGTTGCATTAAGGAAAACATTAAGATACTTCATTCATTCATTCATTCATTTATTACATTTATATAGCTGCCCATCTCACACAAAGTGACTCTGGGCAATAAGATATATTAGACATGGGGAGTATTTTAACTGATCAGGCACACTTGTGGATGTTCATAACGGCAATTAGATTAAAAATAAGCAGAGAGTACCTTGGCCATAGTAACAGTCATGTGTAACTCCTTCATTTCTGATCACTAGATTGACTTAAACAGAACACATAACTGACAGTGAGAGTGAGTGCTGGCAGTTGATAGGAATTTTATCTTCCCATCCTCCAGGCCTCATCTGCTATGCTATAAAATTATCTGATAGAGATATCTGACAAAAACTGATCTTTGTCTCAGTGAAGCATTTGTTTTTTAGCCTAAATCAGCATCTTCATCCATAAACAGGTCCTGGAGAAATTTTCCCATAACTGACTTGGTATTTAGAAGTATCTTTAAACTAAAGGATTCATTTTGTTGTCACCATGGCTTATTTTAGATGGCATCAAAAAGTAAGAAAGGGCAATAGTAGCCTAACCTATTCCCTTCAAAAAGGTTGGTATCTCCTTCCATCCTCTTTCTCCTAGAAATCACTTTAACAGTTGCTTCCAAACCATTCTCCATTCTTCAAGACACACTGCTGAAAAAGCTCCACTAAAGTAGTCAAAAGGTCCAGCAGTATGAATCAGAGACTGCCTGAAAATACCATCGATATTATAAGTTCCCTAGTGAAAGAAAAGCCAGCTATAGGCATCGTATTATAGTTAATTAACTATTTCATTTTTCTAGAACATTTTGAGCAAACTGTTCCTTTCCCCAAAGGGAAATGCCTAACAAGAATGAAGCAAAAAAAAACGTTTAATACCAATTAAATACCACGTTTAAGGGTACCATAATAAAATTTGCTGACAAATTTAATGGGAAAAGTGGGGGGGATTTAAGCACAAAGAGTACAAAGTTGATGGGCCAAAGCAAAGAATATGCAATGCTTTCCACTCTAAAGCTGAAGAACTGAATTAAAAATACTACTTAATTACTAGATTCAGAGGTCTAAATTCTATATAGAACTATATAGATCTAAATATTGATCTAGATTTGGAGATAGATAGATAGATAGATAGATAGATAGATAGATAGATAGATAGATAGATAGATAGATAGATAGATAGATAGATAGATATAAATTCTAAACAAACTCTAAAAGGCATCCAGGGCTGCCCAGCTCTTAGGTGAATGAAGAGAAAGCACACACAGGTAAAGCAGAATGGAAGAAATGTTTGCATCTTCCATTGATGCTATATGGTTGGGCAAGGTACAATTCAAGCAACAGGTGTGCCATCAAACAGCTGCCCTCCACTTTGAAATTTCAGAATCAGAAGAGTGACCAAAAATTAAAAGCACCTTGTGGTTATCTTCAAACAAACTACTCCTTCCAATTATCCTTTTTTCTTTCTTTATCTTTCTGGAGTGGGGAAGGGTAACAAGCACTGACTCCTAATTTTTTTTCTGAAGGAAATAATCTACTGGTGCTGGTTTTAAGCAACAAGCATTTGCTAATAAATCTCCAAACCATTCATCATTTCTATGCAGCCTGCACTCCTCAGAGGAAATGGGCTTCTCCCTCCAATTAGCCAACCATGGAACAATCTTCATTTCACCTTTTTCAACAGGTAAAAAAGGTGTCCAAAGCAAGCACTGCACTTTTTGGGGTGGGAAGGAAGAAAACTGAATTAAACAAATGAATTATAAGAAATATTTTCAAACATACAGTACTGTGCAAAAGTTTTAGGCAGGTGTGAAAAAATGCTGTAAAGTAAGAATGCTTTAAAAAAATATATTGTAATTGTTTATGTTTATCAATTTACAAAATGCACTGTGAGCAAACAGAAGAAAAATCTAAATCAAATCAATACTGGGTGTGACTACCCTTTGGCTTCAAACCAGCACCAATTCTTACACTTGCACACTTTGTACACTTGCACAAAGTCAGGGATCTTGTAGGATTAGAGTCAGGTGTATGATTAACCAATTATACCAAGCAGGTGCTAATGATCATCAATTTCATATGTAGGTTGAAACACAGTCATTAAATGAAACAGAAACAGCTGTGTAGGAGGCTTAAAACTGGGTGAGGAACAGCCAAACTCTGCTACTAAGGTGAGGTTGTGGAAGATAATTTCATGTCACAGGTCATACACCATGGCAAGACTGAGCACAGCAGCAAGATACAAGGTAGTTAGACTGCATCAGCAAGGTCTCTCCCAGGGAAAAATTTCAAAGCAGACTGGGGTTTCAAGATGTGCTATTCAAGCTCTTTTGAAGAAGCACAAAGAAATGGGCAAACTTGAGGACTGTAGGTGCAGTGGTTGGCCAAGGAAACTTAATGCAGCAGATGGAAGACACATCATGCTTACTTCCCTTTGACACTGGAAGATGCCCAGCAGTGCCATCAGTGCAGAACTGGTGGAAACCAGTGGGACCCAGGTACACCCATCTACTGTCCAGAGAAGTCTGGTCAGAAGTGGTCTTCATGGAAGAATTGCAGCCAAAAAGCCATACCTCTGATGTGGAAACAGGGCTAAGTGACTTAACTATGCATGAAAACATAGGAACTGGGGTGCAGAAAAATGGCAGCAGGTGCTCTGGACTGATGAGCCAAAATCTGAAATATTTGGCTATAACAGGAGGCAGTTTGTTTGCCAAAGGGTTGGAGAGCGGTACAATAACGAGTGTCTGGGGGCAACAGCGAAGCATGGTGGAGGTTCCTTGCAAGTTTGGGGCTGCATTTCTGCAAATGGAGTTGGAGATTTGGTCAGGATCAATGGTGTCCTCAATGCTGAGAAATACAGGCAGATACTTATCCATCATGCCACACCATCAGGGAGGCATGTGATTGGCCCCAAATTTATTCTGCAGCAGGACAACGACCCCAAACATACAGCCAATGTCATTAAGAATTATCTTCAGCGTCAAGAAGAACAAGGAGTCCTGGAAGTGATGGTTTGGCCCCCACAGAGCCCTGATCTCAACATCATCGAGTCTGTCTGGGATTACATGAAGAGACAGAAGGATTTGAGGCAGCCTACATCCACAAGAAATCTGTGGTTAGTTCTCCAAATTGTTTGGAACAATCTACCTGCCGAGTTCCTCCAAAAACTGTGTGCAAGTGTACCTAGAAGAATTGATGCTGTTTTGAAGGCAAAGGGTAGTCACACCAAATATTGATTTGATTTGGGTTTTTCTTCTGTTTGCTCACTTTGCATTTTGTAAATTGATCGACACAATTACAATATATATTTTTGAAAGCATTCTTACTTTACAGCATTTTTCCACACCTGCCTAAAACCTTTGCACCATATTGTATGTACCCAAATAATCTGAACATCACAATTTGTAAATAGCACCCACTCTTTCAAAATTTGTGAAGGTTCTACATGGAAATAGAGGGAAATGTACCTGAGTGAAAATGCTCTATTATTTTTGCAATACCTCCTTTCAAGCTACCTCCCGCACCAATCTATACCCAGCATTAGGAACTATTTTAAACTGATCTAAACTTTTCTGTGACTTCAGCTTTCTCTCAGTTTGCCATAATCTCTTCCAAAGTTCCTCAGCAGAACTTTATGTGTTGAAATTAAGGCCCACCACCCCATCAATTTTTTTTTCAAATGAATACTTCATATTTTCATATTGCATCTTAAGTTTAAAAACACTGTGCATGCACTCTACAAACATCCTCTACAGAAGGTTTGCTTCTTTATTACAAATGTGTTTATACCACTTCAATAATTTAGACTCTAAGCAGCTTGCAAGCAGCAAAATACAAAACACTATATGAATAAATCATAACCAATATCAAAATATATCATAATTGATCAACCTATAGTTACAAAATGTAGCACTGTTCATCATCAGAACCTATCTTCATACTCCCAAGTAAATTAATTGTCATGTGTCAATGTCAAAATGTACCCCAGAAAAGCCATATATAAAAAAAAACACCTTTCTGGATGCCAACAATAACGGTGCAGTTCTTCTATCAGGCAGGAAGGTATTTCATAGGAGAAGAGTTCCTGCAAAAATGCTAAGTCCCCTCTTGCCACACTTTGCAGTGAGTAGGGACGGTCATCAAACACTTTCTGCAGGCATGCCTTGGGTAGACAGATTCTTTATTATGGGGGCCATACAAATTTGATTAATAAATACTATATATATTGTTTTATATTATTTATTAATATTGATTCTTATATTTAATACTGTTTTATCTAAATGTTATTGGATTGTTGTACACCACCCAGACTAGCTTTTTGTGAGATGGGTGGCCTAGATAGATAGATAGATAGATAGATAGATAGATAGATAGATAGATAGAATATTCTCCATAGAAAATTAAAGAACAGGATTTTTTTAAGTGCATCTAGAAAATTCACAGCTGAGATCACACTTGAACTGAGAGCTTTCTGTATCACACATCAAACACTTAATCACTTATGCTGTATCACGTCTCATCTAACTCAAAATCAGTTATGTGAATCCAATAGAGAAGAAACTCTCTCTCCTTGTTTTTATTGAAATGATAGTTGAAAGGTAACAAACAGGAACAATACATAACATTTTATTAAAGTCTTTTAACACATGGCTCTCAACCATAAAATATTTAAGTACTTTGTAAGTGATTTTAATTGGAGAGCAAAATTAATTATGATGGACTGCACAACCCCAGATCTACAGTTCTGGACTGTTGTGTTCACTCTCTGTATTTGAACTGGTTCTCTCTCAAAAAAAATAGAAAGAATGATAAATATTATTTTATCTAAGTTCAATGTTGTATTTAAAAACTGAGTTTCATGGACTAAGCATGATAGTATCTTTTTGTGCTTCTTTCTTTCTTTTTTTGTTTCTTTGCTTGTTTGCTTGCTGTATACTTTTCTTTTTCCTTTCTGTATATTAAACCAATAAAAAAAAAGTAACAAAATCAGTTATCCTGGAGGAGGAGGGGAGGAAATGTAAGTCCAAGGTTCACTGTTGCTGTTCTTATCATGCTAAACCATGATTTAATGCAAAGCCCAATCAAACGTTGCTCTGTCTTTTATATTATATAACCCATGGAAGATTATTCTGATGAAATACAGGTGAAACTCGAAAAATTAGAATATCGTGCAAATGTTCATTTATGTCAGTACGGCAACTCAAAGGGTGAAACCAATATATGAGATAGATGCATTACATGCAAAGTGAGATATGTCAAGCCTTACTTTGGTATAATTGTGATGATTATGGCGTACAGCTTATGAAAACCCCAAATTCACAATCTCAGAAAATTAGAATAATGTGAAAAGGTTCAATATTCTAGGCTCAAAGTGTCCCACTCTAATCAGCTAATGAATCCATAACACCTGCAAAGGGTTCCTGAGCCTTTAAATGGTCTCCCAGGCTGGTTCAGTAGGAATCACAAGCATGGGAAAGACTGCTGACCTGACAGTTGTGCAGAAAACCATCACTGACACCCTCCATAAGGAGGGAAAGCCCCAAAAGGTAATTGCAAAAGAAGTTGGATGTTCCCAAAGTGCTGTATCAAAGCACATCAATAGAAGGTTATGTGGAAGGGAAAAGTGTGGTAGAAAAAGGTGCACAAGCAGCAGGGATGACCGCAGCCTGGAGAGGATTGTCAGGAAAAGGCCATTCAAAAGTGTTGGGGACTTTCACAAGGAGTGGACTGAGGCTGGAGTTAGTGTATCAAGAGCCACCACACACAGACGGATCCTGGACATGGGCTTCAAATGTCGTATTCCTCTTGTCAAGCCGCTCCTGAACAACGAACAACGTCAGAAGCGTCTTACCTGGACTACAGAAAAAAAGAACTGGTCTGTTACCCAGTGGTCCAAAGTCCTCTTTTCTGATGAGAGCAACTTTTGCATCTCATTTGGAAACCAAGGACCCAGAGTCTGGAGGAAGAACGGAGAGGCACACAATGCACGCTGCTTGAAGTCCAGTGTGAAGTTTCCATAGCCTGTGTTGATTTGGGGAGCCATGTCATCTGCTGGTGTTGGTCCACTGTGCTTCATTAAGTCCAGGGTCAACGCAGCCGTCTACCAGGAGATTTTGGAGCACTTCATGCTTCCTTCCGCAGACGAGCTTTATGGGGATGCTGACTTCATTTTCCAGCAGGACTTGGCACCTGCCCACACTGCCAAAAGTACCAAAACCTGGTTCAATGACCATGGGATTACTGTGCTTGATTGGCCAGCAAACTCGCCTGACCTGAACCCCATAGAGAATCTATGGGGCATTGCCAAGAGAAAGATGAGGGACATGAGACTGAACAATGCAGCAGAGCTGAAGGCCGCTATTGAAGCATCCTGGTCTTCCATAACACCTCAGCAGTGCCACAGGCTGATAGCATCTATGCCACGCCGCATTGCGGCAGTCATTGCTGCAAAAGGGGCCCAAACCAAGTACTGAGTACATATACATGCTTATACTTTGCAGAGGTCCAATATTGTTCTATTTCCAATCCTTGTGTTATTGATGTCATGTAATATTCTAATTTTCTGAGATTGTGAATTTGGGGTTTTCATAAGCTGTACGCCATAATCATCACAATTATACCAAAGTAAGGCTTGACATATCTCGCTTTGCATGTAATGCGTCTATCTCATATATTGGTTTCACCCTTTGAGTTGCCGTACTGACATAAATGAACATTTGCACAATATTCTAATTTTTCGAGTTTCACCTGTAGCTCATACCTGTGCAAGAAAACTGTCCTTTTTCCTGAAAATGAATATGAATGCCTTTTTTGATGCAGCTTTCCTTTCTGCCCAATAGTTTACTGCGGTAAATCACTATACTAGGATTCAAATACATGGCAATTACAAACACAAGAGAATAGCTTAATTTCATTAGCAGGTAGTTTCATTCTTGTTGTTTGCTATGCATTAAAATTCCCTTTACCTTATATTCATTTCTCACATAAATGTGCTCAAGTGAAGATTATGGATGCTGAATATTTTGTTCAATACCAGATTTTTAAGCATTTTGTTCAGCATTATCATAACATAATGGACATCTCTTAGTTTATTATTTAGAACTTTAAAAAGCAGTGCATTTTCAGATAATGCACTTCTTCAAATATAGCCTACAGCTTCAAAACTGTGGATTGCGGAATAAAGTACATAATTCTAAACATAAATATTGTGCATCTGTGTATATTAATCTATACACAGTGACAGTTCAAGACTAGTTCTCTAGTTCTTTGCCCATTATTTTAAAATGTTTATAAATATATAAACTAAAGTGGGGGTATTTTTCTTTAAAAAAGCATTCTGTGAAGAGGCCCGGCACCCTCTTCCCTTAGTAATGAATCCTTGAAATGGAATGCCCTGCACACCAATTAGGAAGAAATGCTAATTTTCTCCAGTTGAGCACTCCCTATAGATGTATCTAATTTGTTTCAATGCTTTCATCTCTCCCCTCCATTGCATTTTCATTTAAAGGTTATGATCTGTTTGTGCCCTTCATGCTGCGCCCTGACAAGACACCCCTATGAGAGGGCTATGTGGCCCCTGCAACCTTTCTAACCTCTGTCTTGAACAAAAATCAAAGCTATTTTTCTCCTGCCCAATAGAGGGGCACAGGGGAGAGCAAGCAAGAAAATTTGAAGAAAAATAATCATTAATAATATTCACAACTTCGCCACATTCAGTGGACTGTTCTCTCTGGAACCAATGCAAGTTCTTCAAATATCACTGATGCCTACTTTTGCTTTCAGATAAAATCAGGCTGTTTTCATGCAGTATAAGTGTGACAGTACTAAAAATTGTTTGAACAATAATCATGAACACATCATTGCAGGCACTGAAATACACCAGAGGATGAGTGAAGTCTGAATTCTTCTAAAAATAATCCAATGTTGGGGGGGGGGGGGGTGGCAGGCAGGGAAACCCAATTCCATAATCAAAGTAAATTATATTAATTTGCTGAACCATATTCAATTTCCTTTTGGGATATGAAGTTTATACAAGATCTGTGTACATCGGAGAAAGACCCATCCTTTCCAGAATTCTGTTCTCGCGGTATTGAGGCATGACCTATGGTGTATCCACAAGCTGTATGTTTGCATAATAGCACTTTCTCACTCAAGTTTCCCAGAATGTACTGAGCAGCACATGATCTCCAATTCTGTCATCCTGACTAGGAGCTATTCAGAGCATTATCCTCTATTTTTCTAAGCCCTTATAAAGCTAGCAAAGTTAATAGCCATCACTGCATCTATGCTCAATTATATCTTGGCCATGTGTCCATTTCTCAAGAACTGGGGTGTCAAGCAATGAACTGCCAATCAGAGTAAAAAGATGGGAAACTTGCATGATATAAGCCATTGTGCTGAATTTAAAATTTACTTCTTAATCTCTAAAAGATTAAGTACCATTTTCACTGTGCAATAAGTACAAAAGCTAGCACAGTAGCATTGCAGCCTTATAACACACACATTAAAATGGACTGAAGGGTAATAGGGATGAAAAAGCCCTCAAGGGATATGGGCCTTGACTTTGTGTGTTGTACTTACTCCCAGAGATTTGTCTTGGACTGTGTACAAAGAAATGCTGCCTACGATCATACAAATGTACTTATCTTGAGACAGTATGAGATGCAGCATAAAGATACCGTATTTACACACATCAGGAAAAAAAGTTTTAATTAAAATCCCATTTTACTTTTTGCAGAACTGGTCTTCTTCAAGATCTGAAGAAAGAAAAATATGGTCTATGCCAAGAGTTGTACTTCTCCCTATCACTTTTCTAGAAAAGTAGCAGAGAACTTTCCAGCTGTATGAAGCATTTTGGTTTCCACATTTGATATTCAAAGGTACAGATAAAGGAACTACCCTATATTCTACTCTATACAAACAGTGACATGAACGCTTGCTCTGTATCTTACTCTGAAAGTGCTTTCTCCATTGCAAACTTCCTCCCTCTATGCGAAAAACAGATTCATTGATCCATGCAGACTGGATTGCAGAACAATTGTTCTTGTCTTTCCACAAACAGAAAACATACAGTTTGAGGATTTTCTCCACTGAAGCTAAATCATGCATATGACAGAGATGGGTGCAATTGGGCCACTGGGCCAGATTAGACTCCCATCCTGGTGGGAGTCTTATTTAATAGATTTCTATCCCATCTTTTCTCCAGGAGCTCAAAGCAGCTTACATGGGCTCCTCCTTCATTTCGTCCCCAATAATAAAGTACCATGAAGTAAACTGTCTGAGAGACAGTGGCCCAAAATCATCCAATCAGTTTCCACAGCTGAAGATGGATTTGAACTGGGTCTTTCCAACACTTTAACCAATATACCACGCTGGCTTTTAGGGAGCCATTCAATACAAGAAAGAAAACATTCTGTGGAATCCCTACAATTAGATAAATTAGATATGGCAAATTCAGAAGCTAAATGCAAATAATTCCAATGCTGTTAAACTTTATTTTCATTGTAGAAATGTTCCTTGTGTTTGTCCCATTTGGTTACAGGGTCTGCCTGTTTTGCACTGCACTCACTGCACTTATAGTAAAGCTATCAATGCATGATGCAATAAGTTTTATTTTTCAGCTAGCTAGTTGGTAGAGCCCAATGCTGATTAGGGCTGACAAGGTGACCCAGCTGACTTCCATGCTTAAGGGAGGACTAGAACCTGGGTCTCTTACTCATGATCCAGCTCCTTAACCACTACACCATCCTGGTTCTCTTTCATTGTAGTAATATTCTGTGGCTATCCTATATAACTGCCTTTTCCACCATGAGTCCCCTGAAATATACAGACCAGCTCCCTGAATTTCTAGTCCAGCATGGCCTTTGCTGAGAATTCTCAGAGCTGAAGTCCATGCATTTGTAAGGCATTTAAGTTCAAGAAGGCAGTATATAAGAATGATTTTGAAAACATACTAAGTACATAAATTATTTTGTAGGGAAAAACTAGTCTTAAAGATAAATATAGTAGTTGCAAACATATACATTTTAATTTTACAACCAGTTAATATGCATTTTGTTTGCACAGTTACACTGAAAACAGAAAATCCCAAGTAGATTTTCTCTGCTATTAGGAATGCTAGTCTAACAGAATAACAAGGCATCAAATATACTTAGATACTCTTGGCACCAGCAATTCAACCCCACAAAATTACTTTACTGAATTGTGAAATTAAGTATGATTTACTCTTGCCATAAAAATACTGAAATTATCCAGTGCCCAAATTCCCTTATAATATCCCCACCCCATTAACGTAAATGTTTGCTTTTCCCAGAAGAAATCCATTTTCTCTCTGCCTTCTGTCTAGTTTGTGAACAAACATTTGAGTGGGAACAAGAGTTCCAGCTGATCTCACTGTCTTTCATTCATTCATGCTCTTTTCCCCTGGAAAATACAGACACTGCATGAAAATGCACATACACATACATACATGTTCCTGTTTCTTCCTATGCACACATGGTGCCAGCTTGAGACATATTTAAGAAAGAATGTCATCAGTTCTCTTGGGTGCCTACCAACATATAAAAAGTGAGAATATATCAGATAGATACTTTGGGTTTATTGTACTCTAGGAAAATTTTTCAATTAATTGTGTAAAATCCAAAGTTGCATGCTTGTTCCCTCCATTACCACCATCCTTTAACAAAGCAAGAGAAAAAGGGGGCAGAGATAGTAAAGGGACAGAAAGAGAAAGCAAAGGATGCATTTCAAAGTTTCTCCAAGAACTGGAAAGGAAAAGAAAAGCTGGGTCTGATGTGAAATCATAGAGGTCAAAGGTGGGCCTCCCTCCCTTGTGAGAAAGCGGCAAATCAGGCCGGTTTATCAAACGATCATTTTCTTTTGAAACTGGGAGGCAGCAGCTGGGACAATTCTGCAGATGTGCTTGATGAGTTTGGGACAAAAATGGGCCACTCCTCTCCCCCTCCTCTTCTGAAGAGTTCCCAACAGGGCCTGCTTCTCCCTTCACTGCCTTCAGGACCCTCCCCTCCTTTCTTTGGCGGTCAGCTGAGGCCCCCACCCACTGATCTCTTTTGTATTCTTGGCCTTTAGACACACTGGCAAAGCCCTTTATGAGACCCCAATCAAGACCCCCATGTCACAGGTACCTAGTAGAGATACCAGGCCCTTTTCAAAGGAGGAACAACAAGGAAAATACGCTGAGCCTATTGTCTCCAAGCTACACTACAGAAGATGAAAGGGACTGGCCACCCTTTTGGCCAAGGCTGTCTGCCAATCATCCCCACTTATTAAGGTCACAGTGTAAAAAAATTTGACAACATCTAATAAAAGATTCATTGGACCTTTATAAGCCACTGGAGAAGGACCATATTGCAAGATACCATGGAACAGATCTTACCCTGATACTTCTTTTCTCAGCAACAGAGAGGTTTCCAAGGTTAAAAGAGTCTTTAGGAACATGTTAAATGATGGGGCCTCTTCTATAATAGTGAGTCACATAATTACCTGATAACAACACCTTTCAGATTTATTTATTATTTGCTAGCATTATTGTATTATTTGCTTATAGTGTTCATAGGCCTTACAAACTCTGGCTGGCAAACAAAAATTCCAAAATACAATGCATTAATAAAATAAATAATAATATTAAACCATCTATCATAGCTGACAAAACTCAACTAAGGGCCAAAAGCCTATTGGAATAGTACTAGTTTAATTTGCTTCCATAAAACAAGGAGTTAGAGTGTTCCAGAGAGTAGGGGTCACCATGTAGAGGGTCTGTTACCTGAAGCACACCACATGTATCTTGCAAGTGGGGGAGAGACACAGCAGGCCCTCTTTACATAACCATACTAGACAAGCAGATCCTATTTTGACAGAGCAATCTTAAATTGTTCCTAGGGCATGGCAGAAATTTAAAATAGTGGCTCTAAGCTAACAAGTACTGACTGAGCCTTCCTGAAAGCCATTTAAAGGGCGATCAATTATTTTACACTGCAGTAAGTGACCACAATTTTCTATCAAGAGAAAACAAAGCATATAGGAAGACAGAAATAGAAGCAAGAAAAGCCCCATAATATGAACCTCACATACATAAAAATATATACCTCATTCTAAGCATTACTGACTCCTTCAACACCTAGATCAGATAGAAAGATAGTAATTCATTTCCACCAATACAGATCAATAAATCCCTGGATCCACTAGACATTCCTAAAATTATTAGAGGCATTTTTGCATTGTCATGCAATACCAAGCTAGACCCTTTAGACTTCTATTTATTGAAAATGAAGAAGAATTCCTTCCATCTGTTCCTTTCACCAACACAAGCAGCTAAACAATCCTGAATGCTGCAAGTTTTCTAAAGTTAGGTGTAGATCAGGATCCCTGGCTTGTCTTTTCCAGATAAGTCAGGAATCAGAATAATAGCTTCAGATTCTGATTTCTCTGAGGATAAAATAAAATCGAGATCACAGCTTGTAAATACATGTAGAAAATAAATTACTTCATGGAAAAGTTAGCATAAGAAAGTCTCCATGTTGTCCAGCATCAGTGTACCACTGAAGATACTGCAGAAAAAATATACAACTAAACATATCAGCAAATAAAAAGATATTCAATAAGAGTCATTCAAGGTAAACAGATGAAAACTTTGAGATTTAGAGAGTAAATTAGCTTTCAGAGCAAGTTATCACCATGCCAGGATAAGAATGTGTATGCCCTGTATCCTACATTAATCACCAGGCAGGGTAGCTTTAATAGCAGTCCTGCAATTCAATACAGCTAGCACCTGGAGAGACAGGGGCTGGCAGCTTTCACCTCCTTGTTACTGTAAGTGCCTGCAGTACTGGATCAGGTTTCCTGGAATTGATGCAACATGTAAGCTACTAAAGTAATTTGGCCACATAGCACTACTAACTTACCTTCTTTGGAGGGCAAGTGCTATCACATCTCAATCAAGACTTGAAGATAAAAAAGATATAATGTAGGTACTTAACACCACAGTGTGTCCTTAGAGTCTCTTCATGTTTTACACTTGAATCAACTATAATTTTAGAATTCAGTATATACCCAATCCTTCAGATTTATGCTGTAAAGAAATAAAAAAGTACGTAGAATCCTTCTTTACTACTCATTAAATATGCTGCTGTTTGTACTAAAACAAGTGTATTAGTTCTTTGATGGGCAGGTAAAACAGATTAGATTTTCATTCTTCAGAAAAGTTAAGTAGTTCTTCTAATGTGGTGTCTTCTTTGGGGTCTCAGCCATGAAGTATATATGACAATAATTCAGACTTTGGAGAGAAAGAACTACATTCTGTTGGCTGCCACTTAAATCCAGGGATGAACTAGTTTTGCCCCTCCCCCATATTTCCATTGATCACAGAATGCCCTGCCTTCAAAAAAGATGGACTACTTTGTATAACATAATCTGCTACTCTATACTGAAAATCAGCTGAAGATTACCCAACGTCTTGAGCAAATTTAATATATCAAAACCCAATTCTCTCATTTCATTAACTCCCTTTAATGTACATTCCCACCCACCTAGCCATGTATCCCTCTCAGAAGCTAACCACCCTCCAGAGTTTTAACGTAAGAATTCAAAAATAGAGGTGGTGGTAAAGTCCCTCTCTTTACTCCCAGGTAAAGAGACAGACAGTGCTATTAGGAATACTATGTACTTGTTTTCCACTTTCCTTATAAATCCTTTACCCCCACAAGTTCTTGTTTAAAGCATGAGGGTTGTCCAATGCTCATGCACCTGAGGCAATCACAAACCAAATGGGCCTCAAATGAGTCTTTGAAGACGAGAGGGAAAAGGCAAGGAACATGGATAACTCTTTAATTGTAGGAAAGTAGCTAGCATCCAGCTGCCTTGGTACCTGTGCAGATCTGTTGTGGATTGTCTTTGAACATTTGTCAGGTCTCTGCCCTCCTCAGAGAAAGAGTTTTAAAATAAATAAATAAATAAATAACACTATGATTGCTATTGTACTTGACTAGTAAAGCAGCTTTGCATGAGTTAGGCCATGAAAGGCCTGCTTGCTGAAAAACAAACCCTTAATTTAAATGTTAATGAAAGTGCTGTGGAGACATCAGAAGGTTACATTTTTTGTAACAGCTACACGAGCAGTAGAATTTATGGCCTCTGTTGCCTCCTCTCTTGCAAACCCTGCTTCTTCAACCAGTAAAGTTGTTTTTTTTTTTAAAGGAAAGCTAATTTTAACATTAACTCCACAGTTCCATTCTGGGCTGCAATTGCTAAATTATCTGCTGGCGGGGCACTGATCAAAGGTGGAAAAACAAAGGCATGCTGCACAGCCAAGCAAAAGTAAACAGCAACCATGGCCCAGGAAAATTACCTTCTTCATTCTTCCCCTTGGAAGTTTGAAAAATGAAGGGAAAAGATCAGTGACTGGAAATGGAAACCTGCAGTCCTATGACTGCAAGACCTCTGAAATGTAATCAAGGTGACAAGAGAAACTAAAATGGGCATTTTCTCCTTGCTGCACAAAATGGTACAAGATATAGGTTTCTCCCCTAACCTTTCAGGAAGCTCCTCTGCCCTTGGAAGTAATTAAAATCTTAGGAACCACAATACCAGAAAAAACAGGACAATCAAAATAAAAGAATTATACATTCCCAGTAAATTTCATTTCTCATCTCCTCTTTATGAACAAAATCTATTAAGTTACATTAACTATTCTGACACAACAGAAATTCAAATTATTTTCCTCCTATTTACCAGAACGATGAAAAAAGTTAATTATATTGAAAAACATGAATCAATGTGGCCTTCAAAAATTCAGAGTCAGATTATTTAATATTCTGTAGGATAACTGTCATGACAAACATAAAAAACAGTTGCTTCAAACAAACAAGTTAACAAAGCCAAAGAATATTTATTAGCAACACCCAAAACAACATAAACGTGTATGCATACTTTCCTATTTTCCAGAATTCTGTTGAGGTATATTGAAAAGCAGGAAAGCAACATGAACCTACATGGCTAAGATTTTCATAGCCCAAGTAGAAATATACGTTTATTATCCTGCTATCTCACAAGGAAGAGAAAAATAAAACACAAAATGAAGGGAAAATGATTGTATTGCAGTTTCAGAGGAAAACACTAATTAAACAACATTCAGCATTCTGCAGGTCCATTTTGGACAGCAGATACTTCAGAGCTCAGAAAGTTAAGTTTGGATCTTGATGGCAATAAACTTTTCTGATACACTCACTACTTCAGTCAATCAATTCTTTGTTTTGGTCAAGGACCAGCAAAAAAACAAGAACAAAAACAAAAATAAAGCAAAACAGAAACAATCTAATGACAGCACTATATAGATAAATCACTGATTTTGATTACTTTCCATGTATGTGTATAGCATACCATACCTTGAAACTGAGCTAAAAATAATCTAAAAACTGAGAGTAAAATCATGGCATTATTTGAAACTTTGTCCCTAACCAAAGCTAAATGGAAGGAGTCTGGAAAACATTATACTCAGAAGATGTCAGCTCCCACCTAATTTTAACAGCTGTATAGCAAAGCTTAGCAACATCCAAGGAAGTAATCTGACTGGTCCAAGAGGAGGGTCTCAGTGTGAAAAGATTCTGTAGGGCCATGATATTTTGCTATATAAAGGTAAATGAAATGTGTTCTGGAATCCTGATAGAAGCTGTCATATAATAAAACATGAGTAGTAGATTCAACAGCACCTGTGCTACAAGGACCTAATTGGGTAGCGTAAGGTATTCTTTTATACCTGCCTTCTAGTACAGCAGATGGCAAAACATTGAGTTTAATGTCAAGGTTGTTCTGATGGTCAACCAAAGAATGTATGTACATTTGTACAGTATTGTAATGGTGCTAGTAAGCAGCCTGTCTAATTCCCCTTATTGAGGTGATTTTATTTATTTTATTTATTTATTGGATTTCTCTCCCGCCCATCTCCCCTACAAAGCAGCATATAAAGCAGGTGATTGCTTTAGTTAAATAATCTTGTGGGATAAAACAAATTTCTGACTTAGAATTTTCATGCAGCTTATATATCAGGAGTGATAGGTGCCTATCTGTGGTGGAATTGACAAGTTTGTCCCATAGCCTAACTCTCAATATTGAATCAAAGGTGGACCTAAAGTCAATAAAAGCAGCATATAAAGCAGGTCCTGCTGTAGCTGTATACTTCTCTGTTAGATGTAGCAGGATGAAAGATGATCTAGAGAAATTCATTACTTCAGTTCCTTCACATAGAGGGAGGTTAGACAAAGCAGATGCAGATAGAGATGTTCACATCATGAATTTAGCAGTATTACAGAACACAAGGATTCAGTATATTAGGATAGAAGTAGGTTATTTTTTTCCTGTTGGAGGTTACACTTTTATTAAGAGGTTTTCAGCTTCATAGGACCACACAGGACAAAAATAATAAAAACACAGGTTAGTGGCACAATTGTCAGCCATTTTTTTGAAGGAAGTGATAACTGAATATAAGTCTACTAAGATCACACTTATTTTTCATCCTAAATCACCCAAAAGCAAGAGAAGAATACAGACAGAAACCATACCACCAAAAATCACTGTTTTGCTGTTGAATTTTGGCAGTGCAATTTGGAATCTTCAAAAATGTGACTCAATGAATTTGGCAAGTCCTGCTGTGATATAAAGCTGTCTTAACACATTAGCCCATAGAACAGAATAGTGTATTCTCTTGTTAACAGGGTAACAACATATCATAAAATTGAAGACATAATTAAGGACAAGCCTTAATAGGACATGACGAAAATTAGACACAAGTAGCCCTAGTATACACAACAGCTAGATCTTTAGTCTTTTCTTCTCTCTATCCATCTACACCATAGATACAGAAGAGGTAACCAAGGATATCTTGTGTGACCGTGCACATTTTGGTCTTCAAGATGCTTCTGATTTCAACCCTGCACACAGATATATCTGTATAATAGCATATGGTTCCTACTTTAAAAGAGTTAGGTTACTGAAGTACTATCACACAATCCTTAGAACTCTAGAATATCATAAGGAAACAAAAGATCAATCACAGCATATAGTGCAGTCAAGCAAACACAGTCAGTTTGCTAACAATTTTGAATTAATAGTAAATTTCTGTTCCATTATATAGGCAATAATTCATCCTCTTAAATATGTATACTCAGAGCAAAGAAGTCCAGGAATCTAAAACCAGACAAGGATACTGAGCCACCTTAAACCTAATTTTACTCAGAGACCAAATAAGCAGTTTAGAAGGAGTTGGATGCGGAGAAACCCACCCTGTATCAGTCTTGCCCCCCCCTAAACAGTTCCTTCCTTCTAGGATAGCAGCAACAGGGTTTTTTTGGTTTTTTGGAACTGACAGGTTTATAGGTTAGCTGACACCTTCCCTCTGTGGAATTTTAATTAACTTCTCCCATCATTAATATGTTAAGGAGCTAAAGTTCTATTATACAGGGTCAGCAGTGTGTTTCAGGCCTTGCTATATCAGCCATCAAATTGAAGAATTAATGACGTGGCTAATCGTCTCTAATACTGGGGGTGGGAAGGAAAGAGAAATGCAATGGGATCAGCAGTCTCATAAAACAAGCAAGTGATCCAAACCTTGTGGCTGATGGAGAAGCCACTCTGCAAGCTTCCATTTATCACCCAGTGGGGGGAAAAACACGCTAGGTAAATATTGTGACAGAGAGTGTGTGTTCACTCCAGGGAGAGAAGTTAGTGTTCTGACAAGAGGCCAGCCCTGCAGGTCATCACTTAGGAAGATAAAACAGTGTGCAGTACAAGAGCGCGCCCAGTAATAGCAGTTCACTCAGTGCTTACCTCCTGAAACTCTAGAAGGAGCTCTGAACAAGCAGCTCAAAAACTCTTAGTACCGATGCAGCTAATAAAAAAAAAAAAATCTGTTAAACAGCTGTGTTCACTGTTTGGTGCTGGAAATACTGAGCTGCTATGATAGTTCCTATGTCTATATTAAAAGAAAATGTCAAACAGTGCTCTCAGTAGAATGGAAGGAAACAAGTCTCCCTTACTTGTTCATTAATTCAAATTACTGATGTGAATTAGAAATTTTAATTCATTCAATTTAGGCATCGCCTGACTCCAAATTGACTTTGGGCAGTGTAGAATAAAATCAACAGAATAAAAATGGAATTCAATAATTATGAAAAAAATAAATAAAAATAAACAATAAGAATCAATGATGGATTCAACATACAATCCAGCAGGGGCCCCAACCACCCTAACCCAAGGTCTGGGAGAACAGCCAGGTCTTTAAGGCTTTCCAGAATGCCAGCAGGGTAGGAGTCACATGGATATCAGGGGGAATCTCATTCCAGAGTGCAGGCACTGCAAGACTGAAGGCACACTTCTAATTGAAGAGACCCAGAAGATGTCAATTGTGTCTGATTGAACTGGCCAGGCTGATACCACAGGAGATAGGGAGTCCCTCAAGTAACCAGGCCCAATGCCATAAGAAAGGACAATACTAAAATACAGGAGAGAAAGGATATCACAATAGACCAAATGTTCAGCCCAGAATATTTCATTGCTTCAATTCCTCACCATTAATTTGGCTTCAAAAACTTCTAAATCAGATATTTGTCCAAATTTAAGGCGAGTTTATCACAGAAAAATTCAGAATTCGAAAGTCAATATAATTCAAAATAGAAAATGAGATTACAATTTTTTTTAACAATTTGGGCAATTTATAGTAGCAATCCTATAAAACTATGCATAACCTACATAATACACTGCTCAAGCTGCAGTAATTGTTTTAGCATTTTTGTATAAAAATTTGTCATCTTTTACCAGGCTTCCAAAGTAGAATACTATTACAACATAAATGCAAAAATCAAAACTACTTATCAAAAAAGTTGAATTTCCTTCACAACTTATTTCTTAAATACTCTAGAACACCAAACTATGTTCACAGAAACCCAGTTATAATATTAATTATACTCCCATGTGTTTTAGTGTGCTTATCAATAATGCCACAGAAAATGAATAAGCTTCCAGTTGCTTCCAATCCATGGCATCTGTAACAACCTGTAATAATGTCAAAATGATAACCATGACATCACTGCACAAAGGACACACCTTAATCTTTCTGCAGCAACATCTGGCACAAGAACAAACGTCTCAACATCAGGACATCATAACGTGTCATCATTTGCCCCTCCCTTGCCTTCCCCTGCAGACACCCATGCTACCAATGCAGTTCAAAAGAATACAGTGATGTCATTTTCATTTTGCAAAATGAAAAAAATAATAAAGCCTTCTTCCTGTACATTTTCTCTATACCATGAATGATTTTATACAGTTTGGTCACATCATCCCTCAGTTGCATTTTTCCCCAAACTAAAGAGTCCCACATGTTCTGTCCTTTTCTCATATGGAACGTATTTGAATCTCTTGATGATGTTTGTTGCCCTCTTCTGTACTTTTTCCAGCATTATATCCTTTTTCAGATGATCAGAACTTATACACAGAATTCCAAATGCAGACATTTCATATATTTGTATAATGACATTACGGCATTGATTTATTTTCAATCCCTTTCCTACTGAAATCTATCATGGAATTTGCCTTTTTCACAGCAGCCACAGACTGTTGACATTTCCAATAAATTATCCACTATGATCCCAGTATCTTTTTCCTGGTTGGTTACTGATAGGTTAATTGCCAGGTCTGTATCAGTGTACATACAAAGTTTTGCCTCAATGTGCATCACTTTACACTGACTTAAATCAAACCACATTTGCAAGTTGGTTTTATTCACCAATTCTAAAAGGAATCTTTTGAAGCTTTTTACAACCACTTTTGGTTTTCACCACCCTAAACAGTTTTGTATCATCTGTAAATTCAGTCAGCTCACTATGTACCCCTAAGCATAAGTCCTGATACAAGTACTTGAATGTCTCCACTTGTTACCTCTCTCCATTGAGAAAATTGCTAATTTATTCTTTCTTTTTGCTTTCTGTTTTTTAAGCAGTTAGCAACACATGAAAAGACACACCCTCTTATCCCATGACTGTTAAATTTATTCAAGAGCTTTTTATGAGGAGCTTTGTAAAAGGCTTTCTGAAGTATACAGAAAAGATTGCCTCCATCCATGTGCCTGTTGACATTCTGAAAAAACTCACAGAATCCATGCTAATTTTCCTAAAGCAAAGACTGTTCCTCCATATGCTTTATTCTTTTTTCTTTAATTACCATTTACCAGGAACTGATGTTAAGCTGACTAGTCTATAATTCCCCAGATCTTCCTTGGGTCCCTTTTTAAGATTGGTGTTACACTGGCTACCACCAGACCTTTGGCAATCAGCCTGCTTTTAGGGACATTGCATGCTTTTACTTAGGTCAGCAATTTCACATTTGAATTCCTTAAGTTCCCTCAAGTGGATACTATAGGACCAAATGACTTCTTCTTGTATGGTGTGTTGAAATGTCCTAAAATATTTTCTCTGCTGCTTCAATCTGTTTTTGTTATACTGATTCCCTCCCTGATATAGGACAAATACTTTAGTCTGTAATTTCTGTAATGACAGATAATAGAAAAGACAGATGCAAAAAGTTCATTTAATTTCTCTGTAATCTCCATATCCTTCCTGGACATCCCTTTAACTTTGTTGTTGCCTAACAACTCAACTATTTCCTTGGCTGGTTTTGTTTTGAATGTATTTAAAGATGTCTTCGTTGTTTCTGTTACTGTATTTTGCCATATACTCCACAATTCTTATTTAGCATTCCTTATCATCATTTTACACTTTTTGTAGAGTGTCTGTGCTCCTTTTGTTAGGAAAGGCTTTCTACTTCTGGAAGAAAGATGTCTTAACTTTTACAGCTTCCTGCACACTACTGTAAAGTCATGCTGGCCTCTTCCTGGACTTGGTTGACCTTTCCTTACCTTGTAGAATACATTCTAGCTGAGCTTCAATTATTGTAGTTTTAAATAATCTCCATGTATTATGAAAAGATTTCACTCCCTTTATTTTTCTCTCCAGATCCTTTTTTACAGTCTCATTTTTTTATTAGTTTCTCATTTTTGTAGCCAGATGTGACTACACTGGACCCTGCTGGCAGCTTCCCATCCGAGTGTACAGAAAATGAAATACCATAACGGTTATTATTTCCAACAATATTTATACCTCACACCAAATCATGGCTACCACTTAAATCTGGTATGTAGAAATTTCGTTTCTTTCTGTGGTCTGAACATGGATGTACCCAGCTTATGCAAAGGTAACTGAAATCCCCTATTATAGCAACAACTTTTCCTTTGCCTGCCTTACTAATTTCCTTCAACATGTCCAGATCATCCTCAACATTTTGATCAGATGGGATATCCCTAGATTGAACTGACATAAGATACTGCCACCTATAGTGATACTGTGAAGTAATCTGTTCTTCCAAAATTTTCTAGAACCTTAAGGTTTTACATCCTCCGAAATATAAACCCCAACATAACCTTCACTGCCATTCCCTGTTCTTTTTATTAAATTAGAACGATGGTATGTTACTGATTCTCTCCATTTCACCAGGTTTCTGCTATACTCACTATATTCTATGTGTTTCTTCACATCAGGTAGTCTAACCCCATTTTGGCTCAGACACTTCTAACATTGGTACAGAAATATCTACAACCATGTTATTTTTTCAAATCTGGTTGGAATGAGCCTTTTTCATGCCCTTTATGTATCTGGTGCTGTCCACCCATGACAAGAACACCCTTTTAATACCAGGCCTCTTTTTTTAAAAAAAGTATCTGAAACATCTCTACTGTTCCAAATGAGATACTGCAGAGCACCTGCTGTTTTTCACTCAGATATCATCTTAAAAGCTGCTCTGAAACCTTTTTGAAGTTTCATAATAGCAGTCCACTTCCATATAATTCAATAATGGAGCTTGGCTTATGCCAAAACATCCCCCAGTGCCTAAGAAATCTAAACTCCTCTGATTGCCACCACTATCTCACTCATACATCCAAGCCTGTCTAGTTTGGCCCTGCTATGAAACAAGAAGCATTTCTGAGAATGCTATAGTCCTGGGCTTTAATATGCTATGCAGCAACTTAAATTTGTCTTCCAACTACAGTACATTTTCCGATGTCATGGTGTTAGCATGGACCAAAATCATTGCTTCTTGTCCAGCACTATTTTGCAGCTTATTTAGTCTGTGTGTGTCATCTGCAAACTTCACACTAGGCAGAAAGTCGTCATATGATACAAATGACCATCACAACTCCACCTGCATAGCTTTTAAAGATTAAATTATCTACAACTATAAAAGCCCTCAGCTCTCCAGAGGAGCCTACTGACAAGAGGATCTAAATTCATGATTCAAGGATGGGAGTAACTCCTTGATAGCAAGTAAGGTGGGAGTGGGATGAGGTCATTATAACCTGAAAGGCCTTGTTCACATACTTCTCCAACACTTCAAGTATCTCTAATTCAGCCACCTTGGTTCCAAAGGGACTTATTTCCTGAGAGCCAGCAACTCACTACCCTACCTACTAACCTTCAATGTTTGTCCAGCAGGCATTTGCAATTATATAATAAATCCCCCAACTGCCATTCTACCTTCATACTACTACTACTACTACTACTACTACTGCTTATTATCATCATCGTCATCATTATCATCTTGGTTTTCTTATTCTCTTGGAGCTCTAACCTAAAAGACAGCCCTTACACTATATTTTTACTAAGTTTGGAGTCCTGGCTTCTACACCTCAATGCTTAGTCTCAGAGACAGGAAATAATTCCTCCCCACTCTTCTGTCCCAATAAACTCCTTTGCAAAAAACAAAACAAACCTGTTCTAATTTGCTCTCTTGGTCACAAGCTTCCAATTATATTTCCTCTTTCCAAACAGTGTTGGCTGGGACTAAGCTGTTGACTGATCAACTAACCAGTGAATCAGCTCTAACTATAAGGCACCCCTTCCACCAAGTCCATGCTCTCAATAAGCAAGCAAGTACACAACTCACTCAACATAAAAAAGTCCAACCTCACCCAGTTTGCCAAACAAATGCAACTAATCAGTTTCACAAATTCACAGGCTCCCTCTTAAAATCTGCCATTCCTGTATGCCTCTGGCTGTGAGCTCCCAACTGCCTCTCCTCTTTTCAAAGAGAAAGGACTTTTATGAGGTTCTCCTGCACACACAGTAAAGTACACACAAAATTAAGTTTATATTATTATTATTATTATTATTATTATTATTATTATTATTATTATTGCTACTGCTACTGCTACTGCTATTATTATTTAGCCACATAAAACTCCGGGCTGGGAAAGGAGTCCTGCACAAGCTTGTTGCCTCAGCTTAACTGCAACAGCAAGGATCACTTGGTGCTGCCACGGTGCAGACTAAATGGAAGCATCACATGACAGGAGATCCCATTTAGTTCATGCCACAGAGTCACCATGCAACCCTCACTGCTACAGTTAAGCCGAGGCGGCAAGCTTGGGCCTTTTCCCTAGAATAGTAGGCAAGCAGTCCTTTCCCAGCCTTGTAGTGGTAGCCAACCTGCTGTGCACCTCACAGCCTCCAATGCACAAAAGAGTGCCTCCCTCCAAAAAAGGTTTAATTCATTTCCTTCCTCCCTCCAAAACAGGCTTAATTTCCTTCCTTTCTCCTAAAAAAGTTTAATTAATATTTGTTGAGTTTGGGGCCATCAAGGTCCATGATCATTGTAACTTTATAAACATTTCAATTTTTAAATTAATAATAATTAAAGCTTAAATAAATTCAGAATATATCCAGAGAAGAAGGAAAAATGGGGAAAAAATGAAAAAGAGGGCTATGTAAAAGCTTTTCATATAATGTCTTTCTATTTTTTCTTTCATTACAATATCAAATTCCAAAGAAAAAAGAAACAATTTTAAATGCTTACACAATATTGATTGCAACTATCAATTATCAGTGACTAATGAGTTTATATTATAATCTGTTTTTGTTTTTTTTAATCTGCGCTCAGTCGTTACTGACTCTGCAGTGACTGCTTGGACGAGTCCCTGCAGTTTTCAAGGCAAGGTGTTTCGGAAGTGGTTTGCCAGTGCCTCCTTCCTAGAGCAGAGCCCAGCTGGCGAGTGCAGGAGGCGGGGTTTCCGTTGCTTCGCGCCCTTTTCGGGCGCGCACGGTTTTTCGCGCTTACCGGCAACTGCTCCCGACTCCTTTTTTGCAAGGCGCCACCAGCATTTTTCCTCCCACTGGAGTGAGAGTACCCATTTATCTACTCACGTGAGTTTTCGAACTGTTGGGTTGACAGGAACTGGGGAGGAAACAGGAGCTCACCCTGTTAACGCGAAGGCTAGACTCGAACCACTGAAGCGTCAACCATTTCTGGCCGGCAACTTTCAGCGTCATTAAGCCACTGCGCCACCGCGTCCCCTATAATCTGTAAGCGTGTACATATAAAGGCAGTTTGGTATAGCAGTTAAGGCACCAGGCTAGAAACTGGGAGACTGTGAGTTCTAGTCCTGCCTTAGGCACAAAGCCAGCTGGGTGACCCTGGGCCGGTCACTCTCTCTCAGCCCTAGGGAGGAGGCAATGGCAAACCACTTCTGAAAAATGCCAGGGGCTATTGCCAGGAATAAAAAATGACTTGCCGGAACAACTTTTAAGTGTGCATATGACATATTATTATACTTTCTAGTTTCTATACCTTAAGAAATATGTAAACATTTTAACATGTTGCTATTTCATCTATTTGCAATTTACTTGTACACTTGTCTTGTGATGTAAAAATGGTTTGGGAAAAGCTGCACAAAACAATTTTTTTCCCACATAGCATGTCATAAATTAGAAGGAACACTGTTCCCACAGTAGTTCTGTCAGATTAATAAATCTAGAATACAAAATATATATATAAAGGATATTGTAATTAATAATAATGCTTATTGTTTTTTTGGGGCGGTGACAAATTTGATATATAAATAAATAAATAAATAAATAAAATCTAGAACCACAATATTCCGAGGTCATATACTACAAATACGGTTTTCCATTTCATGCTATTTTTGAGTTTCATCTTCTTAGCGAGGCTCTATATTTTGTACTTTAAAAAATCCAATATTTTGTTTGGTACAGTAAATTGTAATGGCAATGTGATACCAATTAGAAATAGTGTTAACATGTGCACATCCCATTTCCCAGGATCCACTGTATACTGGGACATATTACTGAATGCAGCACTGTACTCCATGAATTTATAATACTATTAAGTGTTACACAATGCATAGCATCATAACTGTGGGAGAAATAGAAACAGTTTGAAAGATCACATGTGTTTTCAAACTAGTGCTTATAACGGGAGCATGTTCCACAAGAACAGTGCTGGAATTTTGAAAGTAAGAGTGATTCCTTTTTTTATCCAATTAATGTGTGTTCCCACATTGAAATAGGCAGAAATAAACTTCAGAATAAAAAGTGTGTGTGAATATTCACAGTTGCAGGTATATATGGAACCTTTGCCTTCTAAAAGAAAGCCGGGGAATCACACCACTCATTCAAAGAGAAGAAACAGAAGACAATCACAACTTCCCTATCCACAAATCCTTTAAAAACAGTACCAGGAATCAGATTACTGGCTAATGCAAATCCAGTACCACTCATAAACTTCAACAAATAAACAAACTTAAGTGAAGTGATCTAAAAAATATTGGGAAGTAAAAGAAAAATGCACAAGGACAATAAAATTGTGAGGATGTCATGCACTGTGCAAGTGAGTCAGATGCTGTGATAATGGGGGGAAAACTGAGTACAATATTAAGTGTTAATACTTTTCCCATATTTAATCTCATTTCATAAATTATTCTGAATATGTACAGCTTTGCCATAACACAAATCATACTCCAAAAATGCTGCTTTCACTGAAAAGCTATGACACTGTTCACTTTTCATGTTTTACATGTATCATATAAAGATTAGATTTGCTGTTGTTAAGGGAACCAACTCCTTACTTCTGGATGGCTGTATTGTAAAAGTTTTTGAAAAAGGCTGAAATAACAGCTGATTTAGTACTTTCAAGTAAGAAGTAGAACTGACTACCATGTTTGGTAATTTATTTAACCCACATAAACTAACAGACTACTGCATACTCAAAACTTTTCAGAGTTTTATTCCCACTCCTACCCCAAATGAAATAGAAAGTTTTGACTTTACAAATCAATAAAATAAAGTCAAAATTTTCAGTTTCTCAAATCTTAGGGTTCAGGGCAGGGTGGGAAAAAAACTAGAAAATATACAGAATTGAAATATTGTTCAACCCACTTCCTATATCTTTCTCTGCATAAGTAACTACTTTTAGACAAAATAAGGCTTTTGAGTCATAAAACTGATTCTATCCTGACACAGAATTTTAAACTTCTTGTGATTGTAGAGTAGGCAACTCTATGAACAAAAAAAGTTAGATTAGATGTGAGGTCTTCATATATTGAAGAGAGGTTTTTCAATGACCTTTTTGTTACCTTGATAGTGGACTAATGGCAATGGACCAAACCCGATCTTCTGTCTGTATTGTGTGCAGGCACTGCCCAGCTCTGCCTGATGACAAGGACCAAACCTGAAAAGAGAAAAAGAATGAATGATGCACAACAAGATGGATGTAGTAATAGTAGTTGTGTTTAAAAAGAAAATCCCTCCCAATAAGATACTTTGAACACATTCTTAAATTAATGTAAAACCTCCATTCTACTATTTCAATTACAAGCTTTTGAGAGAATAACTTTATTTACAGCAGTGAAATAATGGAATGTCATACACTTAATAGTTATTATACCACAATATATATTATTCGTTACCAGTCTTAAATGGCTTGCATATGAGTTTACAAAAACCTGCTACTGATGTACAGAGTAGATTTAAACCTGCACTGCAGAACTTCTTTCAGATTCCAAAATTTCTCTCCACCACCCTCCAAAATTGATATTCCACTTTTCACATGCTAAGATTGAAGCCTCTGGTCCTCACTCTATTTATCCTCCCCCCTATTTAAAATCTTAGGGGAATTCAAAGTTTGGAGTATTGTTTGTGTTTGTTTGTTGACATTGATAATGCTTAGGATTGCAGGCTATTCGGTGTCAGTGAGGAATTTGGCACCTAGTGTCAGCAAAAGCAGCAGAAAAAACTGAGCTCTTTTAATGCACCCCTATCTCATAGAGGTTAAAAATATTGCTAGGAGCATGCTATCTGGTGCCTATCAATGTGGAATGTGCATTAGCAGCTACTCAAAGCTCAGCCCTAATCAACACTCACTATCCTTCCAAAGCACCCAATGCACTTACAGCTCCCATTAGGGACCTAATAGGGATTCCCTTCAAGCTAGGAGTTAACACAAGGAAAATGTCAGGGTAAAAATAAAAGCAATTCCCTGCTCATAAGGATCAGGCTTGAAGAGTGTTAGCTGAGCCAGATTCCATTTCTGCCTTGAAAAAAACAACAATGAAGACAATTAAAGGAAAATTCCCTGTGACTTTCAAAATGCCCTCAAGGTCATGAGATGCCTTCAAAGTTCTGAGTAACAGAGCAAGCACACTGGGCCTTCATAGAATTCTACATAGCAGATTATCCAGCATAACTAAATAATTGTCTATCTTCTCATTCATATAGGAACTATAAACACTGGGTATGCATTATTTTTACAACTCTATTAAGTCAGCAAAATCCTCCAAGATGCACTGTGATGCAGAAAAAGGCCCAAATCGAAACATGCTTTCTTGATACAAGTTCCACTGAACCTAATGAGTCATGTTTCTATATTATATGGTTTGGATCACGGTCCCATTTCACACCATATGAACCCTGTAACAGAGTTTGTAATAGTATAACTCATATTTAACCATGGTTTTTACAACAGCTTCCGGGAAAGAATTCAGAAACTTCCAAATTACACAGAACTGCTTTTCAGTAAATGCTGAAATTACTTCTAATCTATGTATATAGAACAGCAAAAAAAATCCTGGTTCTAAAAATAATTATCTAAATGTACTGAGAGAAGAAACAGAGAGAAGGAAATTGGAAAAAACAATAAAAGGAATTTTATACAACTCTTCCTCTTGCTCTCTGCCTCTTGAATTTAGCAGGACTTTGGCACTGGGTTTTTATTTGTTCTCAAAGTTAAATATAAGAACTATATACTGCCCCCATCCCTCAACTGTCTTTATACACACTGGTCTGGTAGCACAAATATACTGTACAATGTATGTGCTCACCTTTGCTGTTCTATCTCGAGAACCACTCACAATGATAGATCCTTGGCAGTCCACACAGTTCACTTCCTGTTCATGCCCAAGGATCTTGAAACTGAAGGAACCATTAAGTTTATGGAGGGCAATATTTCCATCTCTGGAAAATAAAATCACAAGCAAGAAAGTCACCTTCTCATATAAGATTGTAAGGCATAAAATATTGTGACATTTGGCAAATAGCTGGACATATCCAGATAGGGCACCTGTTATTCTGCAGTATGAGCCAATTTATTGGATTTTGCTTTAAATTATTCTACACAGCAATCACCAGATATGTGCAAGATTACAGCAGAAAAGGAAATTAACAGAAGAACAGTTCCTCAGACTCTAGCAGGAGTGATAGTAGACATATCAGCAGAACATATGTTTAATAACATACAGAGTTCAGTATACATTTAAAGTGCTAATAAATTCTGCATGGGAAAAGGCATCTACAGATTTATCCTAAAATATACCTTTCAGGGTATATGTTCTTCAAAAAACATCAGGTCTAGAGTTTTAGTTTCATGCAAATTACCAGCATGTTATAAAAAAATTACATGTTCAGACAATTCCTATTTTGCACTAAGAAAATCAGATTATCTCTATACCTGTTGAATAAAATTCAGAATCTCTCTCAGCATTATACATTCCATACATTTCTTATATTTTGGCACAATTATTTGAATTTTGGTGTAACAAGAAGAGGCAAGGAACTATATAGCTCACTGAAGCTCTTTCCATAACCAGTAGAAAGCAATCACACAATGCAGGTGCTCTGAAAGTCAATTCTTCCTGTTTTGGTTCAAGTGCATCTATATATCAATGCTACTTGCTCAACAATCTTCACTCTCCTCCCTGTTTCTCTTCAACAAAGAACTTACCCTCCTCCACTGATAATATGGCCATTATCAATTACAAATCGGCATACATCCTCCTGGTGACCAGAGAAAACTGTCTGAGGACACCATACCAAACTGGCATCTTTAGGATGGAGCCAATAAAGGTGGATGTCTTCTGCTTGGGATAGATAGAGGTAGTCACCATCTAGCTGCATCCAGGGCATTAAACTGGAGGGGAAAATATTTTGAACAGAAATCAGCCAACTTCCAGTTGGTAATGGTTTCATGTGGTATTTATTCATACTTAATGCATAAATCTGCTATATAAAAATCAATGCAAACATTGTATATATCATATTTGTAATCTGTGCAACTTATAGGTCTCTAAATGCGTTTTCTCTTTAAAAATATATATCCAGAAACCACATCATAACATTTGGTAAAGTCCAACATCTGAAGGAGACCCAATATTCAATCTACATATTAGTCTGGGTGGCGTACATAAAATCAATTTGATTTCAAATGTAAGTGAAATGAAATCCTAAATTAGAACACTATAGTTTTAGAACTTCAAATTTCTCCATTTTTAAAAAATCCATGCTTTATTTTGTATTAATCCTAACTCAATCATCTCAAATTAAAAAAAAAAACAACCTTCTTTATAGGGGTGTACTTGTACTTCTATTTTGCCAACTTAAAACAAAATATTGGTAAACAGGGTAGGTAGGGGCAAGTGTGCCTTTCCATATAAAAGATGTGAAAACAAGCACAAAAAACTATACCAGAAAAACACTGTGACAGGGAAGCCTTCTATATAATAGCAGACATTGCAAGAAAAATGAACAACAACAAAGTGGTTCATTAGAGGAAGTAAAAGTAATCTAAAAAGAAAAAAGAAATAAAATGCCAACCTAACGAGTCACAAAATGGTTCTGGCCAAGTTTAATCATTCCTTTCTAAAATATATAGGTCTCATCAAGACCATTCATAACATTTAATGGTGTATATCTACTTCATTTAATAGCAAGGGAATCTCATTATCATTATATAAAGCTCTTATACTAAGCACGACCAGTTTCTCTTGAAAGTATTAATAAAACTTTGTGAAGATTATTTGGGATTTGAACTTGATGACGTTCACTGCTCTCTTTATAGCACAGAATTTCTTTTCAATCAATTTCAACAAATTATCAAGAATTGACTATGACGATGATTCATAAGCAGCACTACAATTCATTTAAATTGAACCATTTAAATTCTAATTTTTGAGTGTTTTGGCAAGGTTGTAGACAAAATAGTATATATTATTGCCTTTTGTGGCTATGGTTTGTTATCCAGTCCTTTTGGTTGAAAGTTTTGAAAGAAATTGGTAAAATCAGTCAACAGTGTTTTATAAAAAGCCTACTGTTGGTTCATTCCCCATATTTCCTATGCTATATAAATGAATGCAATTTAAGAAATTGCTTCAATTCTTGTTGTTAACTACCAGCTTTGTTATCACAAAACACCATAAACTAAAATGCTCCTTTCATCTGATCAGGGGCATTTAAAATATGGGAAATTGCTCCAGCAGAAAAAAATTACACAACTACCAAAAGCTTGGGGAAAAATGGTAATGAAGGATACATTTACCAATTTAAGTTAGTCATTATAATGTTTGCATTAAGATCATACGCATACACAGACAACCAATATATATACACATATACAGACACACCGTATGCCCTATATAGTTTAAAAACGGAATAACTATTAAATGGCAAATGGGATTTTTTCAAGCCCCAAAAAACATTTATACAAAAGAAAACCTAATTTTCAGATAATAGTGAATACATTTTCACTATTCAGGGGAAACAGAAAATATTCTCCAGACTGATTTGTCTTATTATTTGCAGCAAAATCTGTTACCACCTGAAATTCAGGTCTGGAATTCAGATCCAGTAGGTCTGTCTGTTAAATTGAAGTCTGCTAATCCAAGGTCCATTAAATCAAGATATGTACATGTGTACAGTGGTACCTCGGGTCACGAACGCTTGTGTTCACGACCAATTCGGGTCACGAACAGCACCGTTCGCAAAATTTTGCTTCCGTCCGCAAACTCCACATCAGGTGATGAACAGGATCCGTGGCCATTTTCCCTGCCGTGACATGTGGTCGTGGCTTCCTGTAGGGAGGGGGACCCTCCCTCCAAGCAATAACCGCCTCCCCACCCGCCTTCCTGTCCTCCACGCCAGAAGTCGCCTCGAGCAAGGTTAGCGTTCTCTCTCTTCATACTGCACTGTACTGTATTTTGTTTCATATTTTTGTGGTTTTAAAAAATATATATATATATGGTTCAGAACGGGTTAACCGTAATTACACTGAACCTTATGGGAAAATTTGATTCGGGATGCAACCAAAATCGGTTGGCGACCAAATTCGTAGGGGTCAGAACGGATTAACCGTATTTACATTGAACCTTATGGGAAAATTTGATTCGGGTCGTGACCAATTCGGGTCACGACCAGAGTCACGGAATGAATTAAGTTTGTGAACCGAGGTACCACTGTATTTATTTATTCAAGTCTCAGTACAAGGCATATAAATTATTGTCTGTGTGTGTTTGTGTGTGTGTATGTATATGTATAGCCCCATGTGTATTATATTTCACACACAATTTTTTTCTTGCTTTTGAGTATGCCACTGTTCTATTTTTCTTTTTAATTCTGTATTTTTTTACTGTCTTTTTGTTTTGCAAAAAAAAAAAACCCTGCTTCTTAAATGATGCAGTCATTTGGGGTGGATGGATGAGAACTTATTCCTAAGAATATCACAGATAGTCTCCAATAGATACTTCAGCATTAATATACTAGCTAAAGGGAAAATATTTAATTTTCCAAGCAACAATATATTTTTCCTTAAGTGCTAAGACATCAATGCCCTTGTAACATAAATTTCAATTCAAAGTATGTGGTTGAAGTTTTTCCTAAACAAAATGGCCAATAACTATATATTTGTTGTATTGGAAAACATATTATTTGGAAAAGTCCTTGTCCCTCTTGGAACCAACAAGTAATGACAGAGAGGCTATTTTCTCACCAGCCTTTAGTCAATCCTATTTAAAACCAGTAATCCACCACATTCTACATTTAAGTAACAGGAGAAAGATAGCATAAAATTGAGACTAAGAATTTATTGAGAACTGGAATATTAAAAGAATGTTAGTGATACAAGCTAGTAGAGCCTTACAATAAGCAATCACAAAGTGTCCAAATTCAACGTAACAGCCCAACAAAGACCAAAAATGGGATGAACTCCAAAGAAAGGTAACTCTAGCTGTAGATAGTAGGGTGAAGAAAGAAAAGGAATAACTTGCTTGCGTTTCCATCTGAGGAGTGGAATTCTTCGACAGCGTCCAAGCCTCCAATTCTGAGAAACTTTGACCCTTTCTTTCACTGGGACCCCAGCCACTCTGCAGGAAGAAAAGACAATGTAAAGTCAGAGCCATATAGGACTTCATGAAAATTATGATATCACCACAAAGAACTGGTGTTTTATTACTGTTCCAGTTTTCAAAAGAAAAGGGAAACAGAATTAGCCAGTCAATGTAATCCACTTTATAGCAATAGAATATACTACGGTCCTAGTACACAAGCAACAACACTCCTTTCCAGTTAGAAAACTTCTAGCGCATTATACTGGCTGTACATATTTCCAGTGATTTAGCAGTCTTTGATATATGCATCTCATTATTTTCCACCCATTCAGAGGATGTGAATGAACAGTATTTCTTCCCATAGTTATCGTATGCTTCTGACATTCTGATGCACAATTTTAGGAACCTGGTATGCATCTATATTTTGTTTAAAATTATTTTAAATATGAATCTGCAAATGAATTTATGTTATTGCTCCATGAATAATGTTATGATGGTTCTAAAATCCTGTTTTTGGGGGGAGGGGGAAGGGTCAGTTTAATAAACTGGCTATTAAACTGGCCAGCTTCTTTTTCTGGTCAATATTAAACTCGGAACCTTTTTTTTCCTGGTCACTTTCTCATTCCTGTTTTCCAAGTCACCGCTTACAGTTTATTTCCATTTCAAAGCATTTGGTTTACAATTAATCCTCACACAAAGGAATAAATTCACAAGCAAAGCTCAAAGCTATAAACTAGTCCAATGCAGACAGAGCAAGTGGTATCTGCCCAAAACAATACAGAGGGTAGGAAACAAGCATTTCATTTTTAAATTAAAAAGGAACAATATCAGTCACAAACCAAGGAGGTTTTGTTTAACCAACAGTATCAAGAGGTCAGAGTCTAAATATAACACCTGGTGGGTTGACAAAGCAAAGCATGAGTATTCCCTAAATCTTCTGCATGAAATAAAACTATTTTTAAAAGTATATATAACAGTGGGAGAAGCAAACTTCAGAAATGCTTCAGAAATGCTTGTGCATTCCATCACCAAGCTCTTGAGCACCGACCCCTCAAATGCATGGCAAGTTACAAAACTAGAGCTATTGTAGCTGTTTATTATTAACACAAATTTGGAAGGATATTGTTCTCATGGAGCTAGAAAGGTGAGTTCAGGCTAATTAGCTAGTGTCAACTTCAATAGTCTAGCTTAAGCAGGTGTTACCGCATGTTCCATCCTCCATTACCTTTACTTCGCCCTTTCCTCTCCTCTTATTCTGGCCATCCTTACTGTTAAATTTTGGCCTATACATTACTTGTAACAAACAGTTATTTCTTCTTTATCCAATAATGCTTATTTATTGGCATTTGTTGGTCCACTGACAAATATATTGACATTCAAGGCTTTACTTGTACATACTTTTCACTATCATTCCAAATATTCTCTTTCAATAACTCAACCAAAATTCTCAGATTTTCCATGATACAGTAGGTCTAGAGGGGTGGGAGAGTCCATACCATTAGATGTAACTTTAGAATCTTTATGGTAAACCTAGCAAAAGTAACATTAATGTAGGCCAATTCTACACATCTGCATAAAACATTTTTGTACAAATTTTAATACAAAAATCTACTTTCCATTAAACATTCTTGGTCTAGTTTTACCCTTCCATACAAGGCCACAATAGCAAATAACAGTGGCTAAGTCTGATACTTTCTTTTTCAAGGCCATTACCCTAAGTAAGACTTGCTTCCCAAGGCCATTACAAAGCACAAGGCAAAATGGAAGGCATTTATAGCTCAACAAAATGTGTGTGTGCTAAAGGCATCTATCTGTCTATAACAAGTTACTTTAAAACAGAGAGATACATAGCATCTTTCTGCAACATTATCTTTCATTCTTCATTATACTGGAAATTCAAGACTATAACTAGTTCTGTCTGTAGACATCACAGAAGTAGTCATATTGAAGTACATAAATAAGTAAACAAGTAGGAGTGGAAACATGAACTAGGTTCTGCTGCCAAATAAACAAACAAAAAGGCTGCAATTGGAGATTTTCTAGCAATCCATCCGTCAAACATGACGTTGAATTGAAGATCTCCAACTTCCCATTAGCTGTGAGGGATAACAAAGAAAAAGCTCTTTTCATGCATCACTGGACAGACCTCAAAAATCATGAATAATACATTTAAAACAATAGAAACACACACAAAAGGTGCTGCTTTTAAACTGTTTTCTTTTTGTGTCCCAATATGCTGTATTATAATTAAAGGGACATTAAACATTGCTTACTGGGTGGTGTTAAGTTTAGACAATTTAAACCATTATACTGATTTTACAACATAATTTTTTAAACATGCCAATTCAAAACAGTGAAAGTTGCCTGTTAATTTTCATGGGCTTGGGAAATTTTCCTTATATCTTCTCAAATCTGTTTATTTTGACAATAATCCCATTTTCATTGTGTTGAGTATTTGTTTGACATAAAATAAGTGGCATTTGCTATGCAATCATATTCATATCCTATGTTCAATTCGGCTTTCTCCCTAATAAGCGTATTTAGGATTTCTGTCTGCACATGTATGTGTGTCTGCATGTGTGTGTGTGTGTGTGTGTGTGTGTGTGTGTTTGGCTTCCTTTGTTAAATCAGATGATAATTGAACAATTTTTTATTATTATTACTAGAGAATGGATTGAGATATTCTAATAACTAAGGATTTAATTGAGAATACAGTTAAGATAACATTTGTAACTATGAGACATGAAAGATCATTAAACTACACAGTAGAAGAAATACAGTTATCCTCCTTACCTATTCCTCTCTTTTCCCAAGGACTACTATTGCTACAAAAATGACAAAGTGCCCAAAAGAGGGGGAAAATCCCCCTTTAAACAAAGATCTCTTGTGGCTGTTAATGCATGGGAGAATGTGTAACCTGGCCCTGAGGCCTGGCCAAACCAGTATTCCCAGCTCTTTCCCCACTGCCTGTGGCTCAATTATTCTTACTCTTCAGTTCCACTCCCTTTTCCGGCACTTTGTCACCATTATAATTTGACTGCATTCCTCTGCATGTGATCGGCTTTAAACAAAACATACAGATTTATTTCACCTAGGAATCTCTTCCTAATCACAAGACACCAGAGAATCAATTCACAGATATTATTCAACATACTCTGCTTAAAAGAATCATTTTGTTTTACATGACTATTTACATTTTGCCCTTCAACTATATGCTCCATGACCAAGCAATACACAAACAATACAAATACATAAAAAGAACATAATATCATACAGTATAAAGTAATTCGGGAAAAAGGGCAGGGAAAATAAAAAATTTCTTTGCCTGGTGTCAAAATAAGATGACTATAGAGATCTTGTCTGGGGAGACCAGCACAAGGTCAGCATACAGTCATTGAAATGTTCATTTCTCTATGTGGCAAAGGTAGAAAAGAACCTTCAGTTATGATCTTAGGCAGTGCTTCAGTTACCCCTGATCCAAGCCATGAAAGACTTTAAATGTCAACCCTAGCACCTTGAACTGAGCCCAGAATTAACCAGTGCTATATGCTCAAAGCAAGTGTTCTCATTTGGCAGTCTGGCAGTTGTATTTGAGATTTCACCTTCAGAAAGCAATCTCTGAAGTCCAGTCTAGAAGTTCTGACAGCATGGATAACTGCAACTGGGAAAAAACCTTTGGAGTAAAATAGAGGCTGACATACTAGTAAATGTCAGAAGTTCACAGTGGGAATGGCAATACATTTCTTCCTAAGATTGCTCATGAACTTAAAAGTTGAAGATTTAAGGATAAAGCTCAGATAGATAAGTTGCTTAAACTGCAGATGTGAAATAAGCTCTTATAATGATGAGGATCAGCTCCTAAGAATAGCAATCAACCATATTATATTAACTATTCTGCATTTCTTTCTCCTCGCCTTATATTTTAACCAACGTTTTCCTGCTCATTTCTGAGCCTTGCGTGTTGAGAACACTTCAATATGCAAAACTTCTTCAAGCAGCATCTGAACACCTACCAGTGGAAGCTGATCTGAATGATATTAGCTTACATTGTCTCCATCATATATTGGTGCTACTAACCCAATAAGAAAGTCTATATTTACTTCAGGATCACATTAGGATGCTTATAAGGACCGGACTATACATGAACCAAATATGCCTACAATACCATGAGACATCATGCTAACCCTATTAGGAAGAGGTAGGAGCTTTTATCTATCACTCATCCTGTCATTTTAAAGGGCTCTCTGATCTGATAAATTTCAATGGAGTTCAACATTATTTCCGCACATTTATCATCAAAATCTACATGTTTAAGCAAAATAATCAGAGATCTCAAACTAACAGAGGTTAGACAAAAAGGGCAATTAGTTGACACAGCAGATAAATACAAGATTTAATTTTAAAGAGTTGCTGGGAGTCAGGCTGCATATAATTTTCTTAAATATTTTACTTTCTTTTCATACTAGAGATTTCTTGTGGTATGATCTGAAGCAGCAAACAGTTTGCATGAATGAAGACCAACCTTGTTTACAGTGGTACCTCGGGTTACGAACTTAATCCGTTCCGTGACTCTGGTCGCAACTCGAATTGGTCGCAACCCAAGGCAAATTTTCCCATAAGGTTCAATGTAAATACAGTTAATCTGTTCCACCCTCTGAATTTGGTTGCACCCCGAGGCAAATTTCCCCATAAGGTTCAATGTAAATACGGTTAATCCGCCCTCCGAATTTGGTCACAACCCGAGGCAAATTTCCCCCATAAGGTTCAATGTAAATACGGTTAATCCGTTCTGAAACATATGCATTTTATTTTTAAACCACAAAAATATGAAAAAAAGTACAGTACAGCACAGTATGAAGAGGGAGAATGGGGTGGAGAGGCAGTTATTGTTTGGAGGGAGAGTCCCCCTCCAAAAGGACATCGGGGAGATCTCCTTCAGGGGTTTCCTCTCTTCTTTGCCTCTTAGCTGCAGGCTCAGTTCTGGGGAAAAACCTGTCTAAAGTCAGTTGTTTTTTCCTGCGCTGCATAACCCTCCGGAAATGAGAGAACACGTTATCATTCATCATCATTATTCTTGCCAAGCCTGCTCTGCATTTTCTTTGGAGCCATGCTGACAAGCACACCAAAAACCTTCCAAAACACCACAAAACACACCACAAGCCTCACCGAATGTCTCCTTGCTACCGCAATCTCGCCCACAGGAAGCCGCGACCACGTGGCAGCAGGGAAAATGGCCACAGATCCGGTTCATAACCTGAGGCGGAGTTCGCAATCCGAGGTAAATTTTTGCGGCAGGAGCTGGTCATAACCCGAAAAATTTGTTAACAGAGGCGTTCGTAACCCAAGGTACCACTGTATATTTAAATATTTTCCCTTATTCATTTACTATAATTCCATCAACATATTATGTCAATGTTGTGTTAATTACATATATATGGCATGTTATCTATGTGTATATAATCTGCATAATCTAGAGAATACACTTATAGTTATAATCTACAACTTACAATTACAAATTACTCATTTTGCTATTGTGTAAGATTAGTCTCTTGGAAGGCTTCTGAAATAAGCCTTAAATGATTACAGAGGATCTCCTTTCACCTGCATTATGCCCAAGCCAGTCACAACACGAGAACATTCTGAAAGTATCTTCCCAATCATATCTTCACTTCATAATTTTTGTGCTAAATCTTACTGTATTGTTATTTTAAATACACCTTGGGATAATCAAAAGTTCAGCAAGAGTCCATGGATAACACTAAAGTGTATCCTATATATATACACACACACACATATACACACAGGGTGTAACATAAGTCAGACCCCATAGACAAGTTATTATATAAACTATGTTAAATGTTTGAATTGGTTGCCATTTTCTTCTAAACGCTTCCATACTCAATTGACGCATCACTTTTGAACATTCCTAAGTACAGTAATATTTTTTCTGAAAAAAAATTAATAAAACATATTGTGATTGGCCTATGGGGCCTAATGTTTGGTATACTCCATATATAAATCTGAAAACTGCCTGATAGCTATTTGAGATATACCTAGTTGGAAGCAAATTTATTTCCAATCAAATATGCTTA